>NC_136497.1:46710600-47013100 GCF_053919585.1 Euprymna scolopes | reverse complement strand
GAATTTATGAAATGATCAACGTTTCGTCCCTATTGCAGAGGACATCCTCAGGATATTAAAAGGAAAAATGCAAAAGAAGAAAACGATCATAGAACATACGAAAATGAAAAGGAAACAGTGTTAGAATCCTATCCATATCGGGAAGGAAACTATGTGTGTGTATGGGAAGGTTGGGTTGTTTAATGTCTATATATCCATTTTTAAATATACGTTAAATAAATATGTACACTTTCTTTTCTCTAAATTTATTCATGTTGTTAAATTATTTAAGGATTAAGGAAAAACGGTTAAAAAGGATCTGTTTTTATATTTTGTTCTTTGATTATTATTTTCCCTATGCTAGGGGCTAAATGGTAGAAGCCTTTTCTTTGCGTAATAGTGTTAGTGTTTGATATTAGTGCTGACTCTAAAAGTCTTCCTTTGGCTCTATCTATCACGTATTTTATAATTTTCGCATGGTCTAAATTAAATGAATGATCGTGTTCTACACAATGGCAAAAGAGTGCATTTAGCTCGTTACCATTCCTTATATCTCTTCTGTGTTCGTAATGTCTTAGTTTCAATGTACGGTGTGTCCCACCTATGTATGCTTGTTGGCAATTGTTACATGGGATGGAATATATACCTGCGTCGGATGTGAGGGTTTTTGGAAGAGTGCTTGGTAGTTTTTAATGTCTGTTTTATTGTTGTGGAAGTTGTTTGTATCAAGTGAAAACCAAGTCTATTAAGAGAGTCGTAGATGTTTGTATTTTTAGTGTGGGTGGAAATGAAAAGATGTCTGTTTAATTAATTTTATTTGTCCGTCTGTTTATATTATAGTGTATTTACTAGCTTTTTTCTTTGCGTAAGAAATGAAATAGTTTTATACCCATAGTATCTAACATCGGAAGCGTCACCCATAAATTAGCACGAGCTATTTCCCAGATTTTTACTCCATTAATGGGAACTATCAGCACTTTACATATTAAAACCTCTGACGACCTTCTAAATAAAATAAAAAAAAATATGGACATACAAAATAAAACAATGCATAGTTTAGACATAATTTCCCTATACACCAATATTCCTATAAAAAAATGCCTTAATCTACTCCACAAGCACCTAAACAAAATTAAAGCCGATCTACCTTTTTCATCAGATACATTAATACAAATAATAAAACTTATCACTGATAGAACCTATTTTCAGTTTAATAATTCCTTACTACAGACAAAAATTTTGACTCCCTATAGGTAACCCCCTTAGTGGTGTACTAGCTTGCTTATTTCTAGAATTCCTAGAGACCAACTCCTTCAAATTCAGACTACCTAAAAACTCCACATACTTTAGATACATAGACGATATTCTTATTTTTCTCCCCATAAACGCACAAATAGAACAACTGAGAAATAAATTAAATTCAGTAGAACCATCCATAAAATTTCCATACGAATCCGATCAAAACCACTCTCTAGCTTTTCTAGATATACTCCTCATCAGATCAGAAACCGATCTAAGTTTCAAAGTACATAGAAAGACCACACACAAAAACGATTATATTCACTACTACTCGCACCACAATGATAAAATAAAGACCGGCATGATCATTGTTATTTCTTGCGTGCCTTTAGAATATGCAGCCCCAATATCTTAATGATTAAATTCAATACATTACGAATGTTTTAAAAAATTACAGTGCCAGTCCTATTTCATTTCTTACGCAAAGAAAAAAGCTAGTAAATACACTACGTCACATCACGTGACCTCCTTGTTTACCTTAAATACCCTCTTCATATGAAGAGTCGAGTTCGTCTAACAACTCGCTACACTTCGACGTCTCATCTCTGACATAAACTGTTCTCCTGTGAATTATTGTTGAAACCTGCCTTATCCCCGGAAAGGCATCTGACCACATACATACGTGGTGGCAGCGGCCAAAAATTCAAAAGAATTCAGCCTCCCTCAATTATACGTTTTACAAACGGAAGCAAATAAGTGCCCATTTACTAGGGGTCGGTGTACGGTAAGACTTTCTACAAAAAAAAAAAAAAAAAAAAAAAGCACCACATTTCTATTAGAAACATAACATACATACGTATGTTCTTGCCGAACGAATCTTACCTTAAAGCTTAAAGAATTAATTTAATCAGACTGTTTCTTCACTTTTATTTTCTTTCAGATATTGATAGAAAATAACGGATGCCATTTGTTAATTCAAAAGTTTTCTTTACTAAACTTTTAAACTATTGAAAGGACGAAAGTAACAAAAAAAAAAAAAAAAAAAAACAAAAACAATTTTTACTCTCACTCATATTACAGCAAAGATTATTAGAAATTTGAACTTTTATTTTTCGTTTATTTTTTCTAAAAGAAATTGAATTTTTACAATAGTCGATTTAATTATATGTTGTTGTTCTTATAACAACACACCTTTGAGTGAGTAAAAAAAAAAATGTCTCCACCCTGATCTTTGATTAAAGTTTTCTACGGCTATTTTTCAACTTGTTCAATTTCACAGTGATTAATTTGGAAATTTTAAATTAAAATTAAAATAAAAGGATGTCTGCCTTCAGCACTAAACAAAGAATCCTCACTGAACACGAATCAAGAGGCTCGCTCGAAGCCTGGTGTGAGCAGTTATTATACCATATCTCAAATGAAGATAAATTCGAACGCTATTTGGAGGACCTTAAAACCTGGTGCAGTGTCGCAAGTGGCATCCCCCACAGAGGCTTCATAACCGATGAACAAGAGGTTAATGGGAAAAGATTCTCGGCGGAAAAAAAAGCCATTAACCTAAAAGTACTACTCGGCTTTATAAGCATCCATGCTCCTGTTGTTAGTAGTACCTTCGTAAAAGAAGAGGCGCACAGTATTGACGAAATCTTTGATAGACTCCGTCAATACTATGATTGTCGTAAATCCGGTACGACCATAATGAACATGTTTAAATTTAAATGTGGCGCCAATGAAACAAGAGAGGCTCTCTGGGAAAGATGCTACTCATTTATGGAAGACAGCTTGATTACAAAATCTTCAGCCATTAAACATTGCGGATCAAAATTAGAAAACGATGAATGCCTAACTCCTACATTACAGAACATCACGGTGATGATCTGGCTTGATGCAATCCATCGAGAACTACCATCCATTGTTAAACAATGATTCGCGATCACTCTAAGGGACTCCACTCTATATTCTATTAGGGCGGAGATCAGTGATGCTATAAAATCCCTATTACAAGAAATAGGGGACAGAGAAGGGAATATAGCATACTCTTCCATCAACAGAAGTAGAAGATCTGGAAACCAGAGAGGTCGCCTGACAAAAAGACCGAAATGTTGCCTCTGCGATGCAGCAAACAGACCAGGTGCAGAGACTCACTACTTCCAAAACTGCCCTGTTATGCCAACATCAGATAGAAGATTTCTTCGATCTAAAATTACTGATATTGAAATCTTATCGGAATCTGAAGAAGAAGACGAAGACTTCGAGTACCACGAACCCAACAGTAGGATGGTCCGAGTTAAACTACCTCAGAACCCCAAAATCAACAAGGTAGATATTGTATCATCACCGTGTATGGAAGTAGAAACAAACAAAGAAAACTCGATCATTATACTGGACACCGGTGCGGAAACTAATTTAATTAGGAAAAGCGAGGCGAGACGTCTAAAACTAAATATCCTGCCCACCATCCACTAAGCTAACATGGCGGACGGTGTCTCCCCCATGGAAATAGAAGGGGAAGTACACTTCAATGTTTCGAGAAGGTGTCCAATCACAAATCAAGCCCACTGCTTTCGCTTCGACGGACTTGTAGTTAAGGACCTGAACTGTGCCATTCTAAGTGGCATGCCATTTATGGACAGGAATGACGTTTACCTTCGCGCAAACACCAACCACGTTTACCTCGGTGATTGCTGTGATTTCAAATACCTCAATATAAAAAGACACGCTAATGTTAAAGCAGCAACTATATTGCGCGTCCCTCGACAGACCTGCCTACTACCTGGTTCCAGCGTTGCCTTATCGATACCACCTGAATACCAGGATAAAATAGTATCAGTAGAACCTAGATGCAATAACAATCAGGATGAATGGATCCAATGTGAGCTAGTGAAACCGGATCATGATGTAATAACGCTCACCAACAAGTCCACCATACCCATACTTATCAAACGCCATGAGCAAGTATGTCAGATACGCCACACGACCCAATTATCACTATCCAGTGATACTTTGAAACCGACTCCAATAATTCTTACCAATGATTCCAAACAAACGGACAGGTCAGCAGAAATTTCTGTGGACCCCTCGAACATCCTTAGCCAGGAAGAAAAGACCATCTTCTTCACGACAAATAAGAAATATAATCAGGTATTTTCACCGGTAATCGGATGCTACAATGGAAGATCAGGAAATTTCCAACACAGGATTAATGTTGCCGTATCTCTACCACCACAAAGAAAGGGACACATTCCATTATATAACCGGACAAATCTAGAGCGACTCCAAACCAAGATTGATGAACTATACGAACAAGGTGTCTTCGTACGCTCAGAAGACATAAACATCACAGCGGAATATGTAAACCCTTCATTCCTTGTTACCAAACCTTCAGGAGGCTTTCGGTTAGTGACTGCATTCACTGAACTGAGTCAGTACACCAAACCACAACCTGCTCTCATGCCCAAAGTAGATGACATCATAAGACATATTGCTCAGTTTAAATTCTTAATTAAAACTGACTTAAGTCAAGCATACTTTCAAATACCCTTGGCCAAATCATCAATGAAATATGTCGGCATCTGTACACCATTCCGTTGCTTCGGCGGCACGGGGGTGCAAAGATCAAAGTGTAGTATCTGTTCCGGCAGATGCTGCACTTAAGATAATTTGTACCAGTCAATGGAGGGGAAACCCTCTATACTGGGACAATTATTATGTTGGTAACTACTTTTAGGGGAGCTGGTTTTTACCTCACATTAAAAACGGCCTTGTGCCTAATTTGCTCAGTGGGGGAGCAAATAAACACCATCTGTACACCATTCCGTGGTGTATATGTTTATACCAGAGCGGTGATGGGTCTTCCAGGCTCTGAATCAGCTTTAGAAAAATTAATGTCCAAAGTCCTAGGCGATCTAATGATAAAAGGATCGGTGGTAAAATTGGCTGATGACCTATATGTCGGGGCCAACACACCCCGGGAACTTAACAACGTATGGGAAGAAGTATTACAAACACTACATAAGAATAACTTGAAGTTATCCCCATCTAAAACGGTTTGCTGTCCAACATCGACAGAAATTCTGGGTTGGCGATGGACCAATGGAACCCTCAAAGCTACAAGTCATCGTCTAAATACCTTGGCTGCCTGCAATCTCCCTGAAACCATCAAAGAAATGAGATCATTCATAGGATCTTATACATTCCTAAGTAAAGTTATACCTAAACATTCAGATTTTTTAGCACCTCTAGATAAAGTCTGCGCAATGGGCTCGTCAAACGACAGAATCAAATGGACATCAGATCTGGAAGACGCATTCCTCAAAGCCAAAGAACACCATAAACAAGCCAAAATCCTAACCTTACCTAGAAGAGAGGACCAACTACAGATAATCACGGACGCAGCTACAACCTCTGCCGGCTTAGCGGCATCCCTTTTCGTATTAAGAGGAAACAAACCCCACCTCGCAGGTCTATTCAACACTCGTAAAACATCCAACCAAACAGGTTGGCTAGCTTGTGAGTTGGAAGCTCTGGGCATAGCGTCGGCTATCAAACACTTCAGCCCATATATAATTCAATCAGAAAACATCACCGAAGTACTCACGGATAGCCGACCCTGTGTACAAGCATATGAAAAACTCCAACGCGGCGCATTCATTGCAAGCTCCAGAGTCATGACGTTCCTCAGTGTCATATCTCGATATCCTGTCAAATTATCCCATTTACCATTTAATTTAAATTATCCCATTTACGCCAGCCGAAATCCTATCCATTGCGAAGGAAAATGCCAAATCTGTAAATTCATCAGTGCCCTAGAGGAATCCGTGGTTAGAGAAGTCACCGTAAAAGACATACTAGCTGGTCACTGTCCTATCCCATACATGACTCGCAATACGTGGATTCAAGCTCAACAAGACTGTCCAGACTTACAACAAGTATATCGGCTACTACGCGATGGCTAAACTCCATCTAAATAGAAGAAAGGGTTAACCACAATTAAAAGGTATTTACAACATTGTAAACTCTCATCAGCCCCTGCAGATGGGTTAATCATAGTTATGCGGGAAGAAGCCTTACGGCCTGCTAGACAAAGAATCGTCATTCCCCAAGGGGTATTAGATGGACTTTTGGTCGCTCTACATTTACAACTCCAACACGCCAGTAAACATCAGTTAAAACAAATCTTTAATATGGGATTCTATGCACTGGATACAGATAAAGCCATCAATCGCACCGGAGATAGTTGCCACACTTGCGTATCACTAAAGCAGGTACCAAGTCAGTTCAAAAATCAATCGTCAACAAAACCACCTGACAAAATTGGGAGCTGGTACGCTAGTGATGTCATCAAACGTGAAGGACAACTGATATTATTAGTTCGAGAAAATGTTTCTTCCTTGACACAGGCAACATTATTACTATCGGAGAGCAGTCAATCTCTTAAGGATGGCCTAATCACCACCATATCAAGATTCCGTCCCCCGTCAGGAGATGAAGTAAAAATCTAACGTCTAACAACTCGCTACACTTCGACGTCTCGTCTCTGACATAAACTGTTCTCCTGTGAATTATTGTTGAAACCTGCCTCATCCCCGGAAAGGCATCTGACCACATACATACGCTATAATATAAACAGACAGAAAAAAACAAATACGTCGCTATTAAACGGACATCTGTTCATTTTCACCCACACTAAAAATACAAAAACCTACGACTCTCTTAATAGACTTGGTTTTCACTTGATACAAACAACTTCCACAACAATAAAACAGACATTAAAAACTACCGAATACTCTGCCCAAATCCTCACATCCGACGCCAGTATATATTCCATCCCATATAACAATTGTCAACAAGCATACATAGGTGGGACACACCATACATTGAAACTAAGACTGCATGAAGATGCCTTCTGCAATAGGGACGAAACGTTAATTATTTCATAAATTCATTCGGTTTTTCTTTTTCCAAAACAATATATATATATATATATATATATATATATATATATATATATATATATAAATTCATCTGCAATTCTAGTTTTATTGTATGGAATCGCATGATCGTCGAAGACAAGAAAAGACAAACCACACAGGCACGCATGGGCGCGCGCGCACACACACACACCCCCACACACACACATACACACACATATATATATATATAAATGAATTTATTCAGTGATTGATATCATAATTAAATGAATCGTTTTGCGCTACGAAACAGGTGCTTTCCAGGATTGTGTATATTAACTTCCTTAACGGAATAAACTGTAAGAATGGTAACTTCTTGAAATTTGCAATAAAGGCTTTTAGAACTTATTTAGAACTCGATCTTGTCAGTTAAAGGTTCTTAACTGCAAAGGCCACACCAGCCTCACTCCTCTTTTTCAGATTTACCAGAGGATCGTGTAGCCTGACTCATGCTTAACCAGTTGATCCTCACTTACGAAACCCGTCTCAGAGAGTGCAGCATTTTCTACATTATATCTTTGCAATTTCTTAGCCAAAATTGCTTTTTTATGTTCTAGTCTTTGCTATTGTCAATAAATGTTCTTACATTCCAGCAACAGAACTCGAGTGAATGTCATTTAGCATAATATCTTCTATTCCTCTTCCTGCTAATATGGACAGCCATCAGGCGCAGGTTGTTTACCAGCAGGCCAAAGACAGCTTTGTTTATGACCCATTTTCTTGTCCTCTCCCAAATCCTTGGATGAGCATTGATATCCTAAAAAGGCTGCTCAATCAAAAAAAAAAAAAAAAAAAAAAAAAAAAGAAAAAAGCCCCACTGAGCACACAACCACCTAAGTATTCTTGCGATATGCGATGTTATGATAGGCCTTTTGTCGCCTGTATGAAGATCAGTTATTATATGCTTCCAGCCTGTCCGGCATACACATATCCCAACTTTTCCATCGTCACAGGGCTTTTTTTTAGACAAACGTCTGAGTGAGTATCTGTACAAAGATGTTATTTCAGACTTTTGGTTTTGTACGACAGCTAAGTCTCTGTCTCGGTTCAAAATGTTTAGATCCAGCAACACACATGAGCAAGATAGCCAGCAACACGTATAATTGCCGATCTGCTTCATGCGGCTACTGGTCTCCCGGTTTATGTTTTTTTTATATCACAGATTTGCTTCTCCTAAAGAGCTTGCGTTTACCACGGCTTACGGGAGCCCTCTCATCCCCAATGCTATTCTATCCATGTCTAAGACTTTGGTTGCTGGGCGCCGGAGCATATTTCCCATGTCACAATGATAGGGCCTGAGATTCTCTAGACGATTCTGTCAGTGTTACCTCACCCTTAAAGAACTTTGGCCCACAAGTTAAACTGTGTCCATCGCTTTATTGCAGATTACAAAATAATCCATATTTCAGTAAATATAAGTTATAAAAATCTGAAAATTACGCCATCCAAGGACTGTATTAAGGTGAGATAAATCCTAAAATTTCATCAAAATTCATGTCATATTTAAAAAGTTATGTTATTTTTTTAATATTCAAGGAATTTTCACCGTCCATCGCTTTATTGCAGGTCTCATAAAATGCCAAAAAAGGACGTTTAACAGCTACCGAGAAGCAGAGGATTATTGCAGGACTAGCAGAAGGACTCTCGATCATAAATGTAGCCACAGAACTAAAAAGGAATCCCCGAACTTTAGCTACATTCGTCAAGAACCCCAACATCAAGTCCAGGAAAGATAAGGGCACAAGGAGGAGCCTTTCTGATCAGGATCTTCGAAAAATTCGTAGAGAGATTGTGCGCAACCCAAACAGCACCAGTGCAACAATTTTTGCGAGGGCTGGAGTCATACCAAGGTCCAGACAAGCCCGATGCAATGTACTGAATGAAATGGCAAGGAACATCAATCCTACTCCAAGGCCTCCATTGAGCCAAACCCACAAAGAAAAATGATTGGCTTGGGCACAAAAATATATGAAAATGGATTGCCAAAATGTTCTGTTTACAGATGAAGCTCGTGCTACCCTTGATGGACCGGACGGATAGGCCAAAGTTTGGAATCCAAATGGAACTCCAACGCCTTATAGATTTCGTAACCAACAGAGAGGTGGAGGCATAATGTTTTGGGCGGGAATTATTGGGGATAAGCTATGTGGACCATTCCGAGTGCCAGAAGGTGTCAAGCTCACCAGCAATGCCTACACTGACTTTCTAAATGAGAGTTTGTTACCATGGCTAGAAGATCTTCCCTTGTCACGTCGTTTTAAGATTATTTTTATGCATGACAATGCCCCATCTCATGCTGCTAGGGTAACTACATCCTTCCTTGGATCTCAGGGCTTTGTTGGAGAAACCCTCATGTCCTGGCCACCGTGTTCTCCGGACCTTAACCCCATCGAACACATATGGTCAATATTGAAACGAGGAGTTTATGAGGAGGAGGGCAGTTTTTTTTACATAGGCATCACCACATTATCAAGGCCAAGAGGCAACTCAAGCATAAGGGTTAAAGAGTGTACAGTAGAAATTGGACTATATAGTAATCATTAGTAATGAAAATTTGGTAAATTTGATAACTTATAGGGAACGGCTTATCAAGAACTTATTTACGTTAGACTTGAACACAACCATATTGTAGTCAGCTGGAAAGCAGGAAAACGGAAGACAATTCCACAGGCGTGCAGTTCTAAGAAAGAAGCTTTGTTCATGGAATCTACGTTTAGGTTTAGGCACAGATAAAGAGGGGGGGAATTATTGATAGTGTTTACAGCTAGACGAGTGTTTCTTGTGAAAGTTTGGCGAGGGGGGACCATAGATTGAAGCTCAGTCGAACACTTTCCATGAAAATAACGATACATCAGAGACAAACTCGCAACATCTCTTCTGTGAGATAGAGGTTACAAGGAGGAGAAAAGGACATCTCCTACGAGGCTACGAAGTCTATTTTGAACTCTATCAAGGCAGGACAAGTCCTTTCTAGCAGCTCCTGTCCAGATGTGGCAACAGTATTCCATCCTTGGACGTACCTGGCTCTTATATATAGAGAGAATAGCATCAGCAGTGAGATATTTACCGGATCGATAGAAAGATCCCACCATTTTTCCAGCGGCCTTGGCAACAGATTTTATGTACGTGTTCCATTTAAGATCAGGAGTAATGGTCAAGCCAAGAAGCTTGTCAAAACTTGAGGCTTCATGAAGACGAGAGCCATTCATTTCAATTGATGCCAGATGTGGATCAGAATGTTGATGATGTAAAGAGAGAAGCTTGGTTTTAGATGCATTAAAAGTAACCAGCCACTCCTTTCCCCATTGTACTACGTACTCAAGATCAGAGGAGAGAGAATTGGAGAGAACTTGGTCGTTTACTGTCTTAGATGTGCTACCATAAATGGTAGTGTCATCAGCATAAATGTCTACAAATGATGTAAGAATGAGATTTGGAAGATCATTAATGTAGATCAGGAAAAGAGTTGGGCCCAGGATAGACCCCTGAGGGACACCGGCATTAATACTGTGAGATTCTGATTTTTGCCCCTCAACTACTACTCTTATGAACCTATCAGAAAGAAATGATTTAATAATTAAGAAGACTTTTCCAGCTATACCATAGCTAGCGATCTTATGAATAAACCTTTATGCCATACTCTATCAAAGGCTTTAGATATGTCAAGAGCAATTGCCCTTGAAAGATTGCCACCGTCGAGAGATTTGCTAATCCTATGCGATATAACTGTAAGCACATCTGCCGTAGATCTAGCAGAACGGAAACCATATTGAGTGTCACTAAGAAGGTTATTTTTGTTGAGATGGTTGATTACTTCTGTGTTTAACACAGATTCTAGCAACTTACTCATGACGCACAGGAGACTTATTGGCCTGTACTGAGAGGGGGATGAGCGATCACCTGAATTCTTAAATACAGGGCATACTGATGAAATTTTCCAGGGAGATGGGAAACTATTCTCCTTAAGACAACGTTTAAACAGTTTTGTAAGTATGGGCGCTAGTTCAGGTTGAAGTTTTTTGAGTACTATAATTGGAATACCGTCAGGGCCAGTTGCTTTACTGGAATCAAGGTTTTTGATTAGCTTGGCAACATCACGTACAGATATACGTATGCCACATAGCGTGTTTTCTGATACAGGAGGAAATATTGGGGGTTGGCGGCCTTGGTCGCAAAAGGTAGAATTAGCTGCAAAGTTCTTGACAAAGAGTTTGGCTTTGTCTGATGCTGACGAGATTACCTCAGGTCCATTGATAATAGTTGGGATGGAGCACACGCTTCTGTTCAGGATTCTGTTTGCTATTTGCCAAAACTGGTGGGAACCAAGCCGCTGCTCAGCTACTTTGGACTTAACAGATTGAGCATACAACTCTCTTGCGTTCTTTATTACTTTCTTACAATGGTTACTGGCAGTCCTGAAAGCGGCTTTAGTTTCCATACATCGATTACGTTTGAAGCAGTGGAAAAAGTGATTTCTGTGCGCAATGGCAGCAGCACATTCTGGAGAGAACCATGGCTGGCTGTTAGGTTTTTGCTGAAACTTTTTAGAGGGTATGAAACAGTCAATACCTACAATTAACCATTTCGTCAGGTATAATACTATAGAGGACACATCCTTTTTAAACATGGAATACAGAGGTAGATCAGATATAAATGTACGGAAGCTATCCCAGTCAGCCTTAGTGTATCGATATACTGTACGATGGAGAGGTACGTCTTCTTCGAAGGATGCCCTTTGGAACAAAATAGTCGACGTTGCCAGAACCATTACTCCATCTCAGATCAAACAATTGACCTCCTCGGTGGACAAAAGATTGTTTAATGTAATTTCAAAACATGGGGGATATGTGGACAACTAATTCGTTTGTTTGACACTTAGTCCTCGGGATGTGACTTTGTTTTTGTTAATTTTCCCCAGAAAATGTCTTCAATATAAATTTATGATGCTTTGGTATTGTTTTATTGAGCTAAAACATTATCTTAGAAGACTTGCAATAAAGCGATGGACGGTGTAAATTCCTTGAATATTAAAAAAAATAACATAACTTTTTAAATATAACATGAATTTTGATGAAATATTAGGATTTATCTCACCTTAATAACGTCCTTGGATGGTGTAATTTTCAGCTTTTTATAACTGATATTTACTGAAATATTGATTATTTTGTAATCTGCAATAAAGCGATGGACACAGTTTATACACCCGTACTATTATATACACGTATATATTCATGATTGTAAATTATGAACTTATTAACATTTTATAAAATAACGACTTTGATATGACATCACTCTAAATCTAAGTTTCCCATCTAAATTATGTCTGACAAGGAAGAAAATAATGCTTTTTAAAAGTTCAAGTGTCTTAGAAGCAAATGAACGCACATATATACAAACATCATATATATATATATATATATATATATATATATATATATATATATATATATATATATATATGTTCATGCACCTGTACCTTTATAATATATATATTTATATATACTTATATATGTATATATTAATATATATACAAATATATTAATACATATATACATATATAGAAATACATATAAAAAGTACATATATAAATACAAATGTTTTATATACAAGCATGTGCATACGCACACAAACATACACTCAAACATATATATGTGTATTTACTCTGTTTTCTAGTAAAAACAATGGAGTTCTACATATATATATATATGATGAAAAGGATTGTCTGGAGAAGTCACTTCTGATTAAGTATAAAAAATGTTTCGTTTTTAAAATACTATGCTTATTGTTACAAAGTTTTAACATAAAAAATGCCCTGGAAAAGTCACTTCTAATTAAGTGTAAAAAATGTTTCGTTTTTAAAATAATATGCTTAATGTTACAAAGTTTAAACATCACAAAAATGCCCTGGAAATGTCACTTCTGATTAAGTGTAAAAATATGTTTCGTTTTTAAAATATTATGCTTAATGTTACAAAAATGCCCTAGAAAAGTCACTTCTGATTAAGTGTAAAAATATGTTTCGGTTTTAAAATACTATGCTTAATGTTACAAAAATGCCCTGGAAAAGTCACTTCTGATTAAGTGTAAAAATGTTTCATTTTTAAAATACTATGCTTAATTTTACAAAGTTTAAATATCACAAAAAATGCCCTGGAAAAGTCACTTCTGATTAAGTGTAAAATATGTTTCGTTTTTAAAATATGATGCTTAATGTTATAAAAATGCCCTGGAAAAGTCACTTCTAATTAAGTGTAAATATGTTTCGTTTTTAAAATACTATGCTTAATGTTACAAAATGCCGTGGAAACGTCATTTATGATTAAGTGTAAAACATTTTTCGTATTTAAAATACTATGCTTAATGTTACAAAGTTTAAACATTACAAAAATGCCCTGGAAATGTCACTTCTTATTAATTATATTAAAGCTCAAGAAAAATTATTCCTGATTTATAAAGAATGCCCTAGAAAAATCGCTTCGGATTAATTACAAAAATACCATGAAAAAGTTACGTTTGATTAATTATCAGAATTGTTTTTCAAATACTATATTCAATGGTACATCAAATAGAATCTATAGAATCCAACCCCAAACATACAACTCTCTATTTCAATTTAATTATAATAACATAATAGAAATGCCCTGGAAAATGCACTTATTATTAATAAGTAAGCAGACGTGACTTTTCTCGTGCATTTCCTTAATACAAAAATGCCCTATAAAAATAACTTCTGATTAGTTGAGATCATTTTTTATACGTGTCTATTCTTTGCTATTATGTCTGCATAGACACACCCACACATATACACACACAGACACACACACATTCATATATATATATATATATATATATATATATATATATATATCTTCTCGCGGTTGACGGAAGCCGAATAGATTGGGCCCTTGCTAAAAAAGCCAGACATAATTCTTTTGCCAGGTTCGAATCTCTCCACTGGTCTTGCACTGATCATTCCCGAAAGGATGAAACACTGGTGTGTGTAGGTATTTAATAATTATTACAGTAAATAATTACGTCGGTCCCTTTAAGTAACTCGTTTCTTATCGTTGAGCACTTTCAGTTGAAATGAGTCGGTCAACTTAGCTCATATGCGCAGATCGTCATATAATGATTATATCACTTTGACTGACGTTAAAAGCATTTAAAAATAATAATCAACTGTATTTCTCGCGGTTGACGGTAGTCGAATTGATTGGGTCCTAGCTAATAAAGCCAGAGATGACTTATTTTGCCAGGTTCAAATCTTTCGACTGATGTTAATCGTGACACCCTGCACTGATGAATCCCGAAAGGATGAAACACTAGTGTCTGTAGGTATTTAATAATTATTATAGTAAATAAGTATATATATATATATATATATATATATATATATATATATATATATGTATATATATATATATATATATATAATTTAAGAGAATCAACGAAGTAGTGAACGGGAGATATGGACTAAGTAAATTATGTATACGTATGCAGACACACACACAAACACACACACACACACACACACACACACATATATATATATATATATATATATATATATATATATATATATACGTATATACATATGCACACGCATATATACATTTATATCCGTAAACACACATGCATACACATATACACATACATATATTGTAAATTAAACACTAATAAAAAATTGGCTGAATACGACCGAAGAAAATCAGTTGAAAACACTTGCAAGAAGAAAGAGATGGAAGAAAACAAATACGGAATTTTCTTCCACCAATTCGACCGACACATTAGAACGCCCATTCCCAAAACGGAAAATTGCAAAAGAAAATCATTAAGCAAAAACACTCAGTAATATTTAACGATATCTTACTTCATATATATATATATATATATATATATATATATATATATATATATATATATATATATATATATATATATATATATATATATATATATGAAATAAAATGGAGGTGGAAGGACCTGGATACTCAACGTTTCGCCCGATTTATGCGGGCTTCTTCAAGAGGGATGGTCATTGACGAGAGAGTCGGAGGATTGGGGCTATATATAATGATGGGGGAGAGCAGCGTGTTTTCCTTATGTAAATTAGATGTCATATATACATGTATATACATTTTTTTTTTTTTTTTGAGAGAAGAACTAATTAGAGTAAACTAGTGTATTGGATTGCGTCTAAAAGATAAAATATCGTAGAGATTAAAAATTGTGTTTGGAAATATAGCGGTGATAGATTAAATAAATAAAATGACACGAGATTACGAAAGAATCTTTTTTTTTTTTTTTTTTTTTTTTAAATTAGAAATAATTGAATTGGGATAGAATAGCGCAGTAACTTAAAAGATGGTATCTAAAAATAAGAATAGGTGATAAAATGGAGTCTAAAAATAGATAATGATAAAATACAGTAAATAAGTAAAATAAAAATAAAATTAAGTGAAATTACGATTTTTTTTTTTCGCGTTTAACCGGTGTCTAAGTTGTTTTCTTTGATAATTATTTTCGACAGAAAGGGAGCAACGTGGAAAAAACCTTTTCTTTGCTTAATTATATTGCTGGAATGGGAGATTATAGCTGACTCAATTAAACGGCGTGTGGATCTGTTATGTATGTGTTTAAGGAAAGTTGCTTTGTTAAAAATACTTCAACTATTACAAGATAAACACACATATGAAAAAACTACCTCCGAAATAATACACAAAGAAATTGACAAATTTAACAAATCTTACAAGAAATTAATACATAATGATAAAATATGGACTACCTATATAGAATACCATCCTAAAATCCCGACCTTATATGGTTTACCCAAAACACATAAAAATAATAATCCAATACGCCCAATCATCTCTGGCATTGGCAGTGCCACCCATAAGATAGCAAGAGCGATCACAAAACTCCTAACGCCATTATTGGGCACAATTAGCAATTCCCATATAAGAAACTCTGGCGACCTTCTTAATAAGATAAAAAAACATAGATATGAAAAATAAAACCATGAATAGTCTCGATATAGAATCTTTATACACCAATACCCCTACCAAGAAATGTCTCAACCTTCTTTCAAAACACTTAAATAAAATAAAAATTAAATTACCTTTGCCGATAGATAATATAATTAAAATTATAAGTATATGCATTGACATGACATATTTCACATTCGATGGACTCTGCTACAAACAAAAATTTGGACTGCCCATGGGTAACCCTTTAAGTGGGGTTTTGGCATGTCTATTTTTAGAATTCATCGAAACCGGACCCATGAAATATAAATTGCCCAAGGGTACCTCCTACTATAGATATATTGATGATATTTTAATTTTTCTCCCTATATCTTCTAAAATAGAGAATATCACTGATAAATTAAACAAGATTGAACCCACTATTAACTATACGTATGAAAGAGAAAATAACAACTCCATACCTTTTCTGGACATCAACATCATAAATAACAATGATCATCTAAGTTTTAAAGTCCATCGGAAAGTCACGAATAAAAATGATTACATACACTTTTACTCTCATCACGATGATAAAGTAAAAAGAGGTATTCTAATAGGATTTTTTCTTAGGGCCCTGAGAATATGTAGTGAAGAATACATCGTGGACGAATTTGAGTATATCGAACGTACATTCATTAACTTGCAATACCCTCAACATTTTTTGGCAAATACAAAAAGAAAAGCACTAAAAATTTACCATAACCGAAACCGAGACCATTCCTTAAATAGCCAGATACACAACAGACAATTAACATTACCAACTAATAAAAACAACGACACAATATATAAGAACCTAAATAAGACAGGCATTCAAATAACAAAACTAAACTCTTTAACAATTAGGGATCTAACACGTAAAATTATAACTAACACCAACATTAACACCAAAGCCGGAATATATTCCATACCCTGCCTTGATTGTGGAAAAATATACGTAGGAGAAACTCAACGTAATTTAAATAAAAGAATATATGAACACAAAAGAGATGTAAAAAACAACAATACACTCAACGCCATATTTTGTCACATCATGGAAAACGACCACCATTTTGATTTTAACAAAGCAACTTTCCTTAAACACATACATAACAGATCAACACGACGTTTAATTGAGTCAGCTATAATCTCCCATTCCAGCAATATAATTAAGCAAAGAAAAGGTTTTTTCCACGTTGCTCCCTTTCTGTCGAAAATAATTATCAAAGAAAACAACTTAGACACCGGTTAAACGCGAAAAAAAAAAAAAAAACCGTAATTACACTTAATTTTATTTTTATTTTACTTATTTACTGTATTTTATCATTATCTATTTTTAGACTCCATTTTATCACCTATTCTTATTTTTAGATACCATCTTTTAAGTTACTGCGCTATTCTATCCCAATTCAATTATTTCTAATTTAAAAAAAAAAAAAAAAAAAAAAAAGATTCTTTCGTAATCTCGTGTCATTTTATTTATTTAATCTATCACCGCTATATTTCCAAACACAATTTTTAATCTCTACGATATTTTATCTTTTAGACGTAATCCAATACACTAGTTTACTCTAATTAGTTCTTCTCTCAAAAAAAAAAAAAAAAAAAATGTATATGCATGTATATATGACATCTAATTTACATAAGGAAAACACGCTGCTCTCCCCCATCATTATATATAGCCCCAATCCTCCGACTCTCTCGTCAATGACCATCCCTCTTGAAGAAGCCCGCATAAATCGGGCGAAACGTTGAGTATCCAGGTCCTTCCACCTCCATTTTATTTCATATCGTCGGATTTAATCCAGCTCAACAATCATATATATATATATATATATATATATATATATATATATATATATATATATATATATATATGTATATATATATATATATGTATATATATATATATATATATAAAATATTTTTTATATAGGCAAATATTACATAGCCGTTACATTAAACATGCTAATGTTTCGGACAAATGGTTGGCAAGAATCAAAGTCCTCGTTAGGCGATGTAATACATCTTACGTGCCAATGACCCCTCTGGTTCTAAAATGCCTTTTTTTCTATTCCATTTGTGAACAAACATCCTTCAATTGGAACATAAACTTTATTACGTAACCTGACGAGGACTTTTGGTTTTTGCCAACAAATTGTCCGAAACATTAACATGCTCAATTTAGCGACTATGCAATATTTGTCTATATAAATGAAAATATTATATTTTGCTCTATTTTATTGAACCTCTTTATAACCTCGTTTTTAATCCGTGAGTTATCCGGCTTGGATATCCTTAACTTGACATATACTGAGTATTATCTAAAATAACCTTGTCTGTATGTGAGTTATATGCGCATGGACTCGAGAAACGGCCGAATTCATCTTTTTAGTTTCATACTAAGGGACTTACTGTTTCAGTTCGTATTATTACATAGGTTTTGTTCGGAATATGCTCGATAAGTATCGATAATCGAAAAAAAATATGGTTAACGAAAGAAAGTGATTCGAACGAAAGTTTACATTTGATACAGCCTAATATCACAAGTGCATTTGAGAAGTTTTATCGCCACACAAGCAGAAAAAACCAACCTTTAAAATAACTGTAAATTCTTTCATAAGTCAAGCGCATATTCGAAATGACTGTTTATTTTATAGCACAATTGAACCATGCTAATTGATTTTTGGACATTTAACTTTAATTAAAATAATTATATAAAAATAATTTTATAAAGTAAACAGTTATTTATTAAGCCAGGGGCTCGTTCGAAATGAATGTTTCTATTTAGAGCACAAGTGGACTATGATACTTGACTTTTGTATTTTAAACTTAAATTGGAGCCATTATTTACAGACGATTTTAAAAAATGCACAATATATTCTCTACAGTGTAATATACTTTACACTGCATTGTGAACTGTGCCCCTGCGTTGGGGGGGGCAGTTGAAAATTAATTCCAAACAATGTGGGAGATGATGTCCCTGATTTATTCAAGCAATCAATCAATTTGATTTAAAAATCAGCGATTTCATCTATTTTGCTGGCAATAAAGTGTTGGTCGTTGGAATATTTGTTGATTCACAGTAAATACCGAACAACATTGGATCCCTTTTCTTTATATATATATATCGATATCTATATCTATCTATCTATCTATCTATCTATCTATCTCTCTCTCTCTCTCTCTCTCTATATATATATATATATATATATATATATATATATATATATACTTTCTATCTGTAATTACATAAGCAGTAATATGTTGCTACTCAGTCATGGGGATGTTTCGGTCAAGATGTATCGCCCGAAGAGGTTTCTAGTTACTAATAAGTAGCTAATTGAAACATGCCCATGACAGTGTAGCAATATATTACTCCTTGTAAAAACAAAAAGTAAGTATACCATTGCCCCACTTCGGTATTGAGCACTCTTGTATTAAGCTCGTTAAACTTTATTGGTTACTTTATCTCTATTAAATAGCAACTTCAGATTATTCCCAAACCGAAAACCTTCTGAAGTATAAATGACCAGAAACAATATAATTTCAACTTTTCATAATGAAACGCGTCGTTTCGAATGTCAGAAGAGTTATCCGCCATTAGGGCGTACATTTGTATCCGACTCTTCTCGGAACTGAACCTCACGTTTCCTTGAATTGCTCTTTCCGTTGCCATCATGTTTGCTTTCCGCCATTTTCCTTCCTTTTTTTCCCGCCAAGAGCTCCCATGAAGATGACACTCGCTTTTGCTAAAAGCGCGATTCTGTCCCAATAAGATCCATTGTTCTCATCTATTCAATGGTGAAAAAGAGAAAAAAATCGTGAAAGACAAACTTCGGGGTATTTTCAAAGTAACAAAAGAATAAAATAGAAAAAAGAAGAGGAAGGAAATTGCCTAAAGTCTGTACGTTTTTATCACGATAATTAATGTTAAACAATTTTTTTAGTGTTTCATTGGGACTCGAGATTTTGGTATGCATTTAACAACTTTATTTCGCTGAAATTGTTGTTCCTTCTTTTTCATTTGCTCATTTCGTAATCTTACTTATTTTTATTGATTTTCTTTATTTTGATTTTACGTTTCCTCTATAGATTCCCTTTTTTTTCTAAAATCGTATTTCCTTTTGCTTTCTTTCTCCATTTCAGTTTGTTTCTTACCATATTTTCTTCTAATAATAAAATAATGTTTTCTTTCGGAACCTGTAAATTTTCCTTCCTTTTTTCGTCCATTCATTTTTCCCATACTCCCATCTTTCTGTCGTCTTTTGCATTATGTTCATTCTTTCAGTTTTATTCCTGTTTTATGTTTTATATTTGTTTTGTATTCTTTGTTATATCGCTTAGTCTCGATTTCTGTACGTTTTCTGTAATTCATTTCTTTCATTGTACATCGTTTCTGCTTTTTCTTTCCCATTCTTGCAGTATGTCTTAAGTTATTTTTTCTTTAATTCAGTCCCAGCAAAACATGTTTCGACTTGAAAGGAAAGTACTATTTAATAGTGTAGAATCCTTAGTAAGGATATATGCACCAAGATATTTGCTCATAAACCATTTAAATTTATGAATGTCATATTTGTTTATCCATTTAACGTAAAATTATTGTTACTTCTGAACCATTCTTAATTTTCATTGATAATATACAAAATATATCACCACTAACACTAATTACGATTTGCAAGGATTGTAAACCATGCATAATTACCGAGAAAAAGTAAATACAAACGGTACAAGGACAGGATTAACCTTACAGAGCAAAAAAAAAATATTCGGTTAAATCCTCTAAAACACAACCTATCATGTGAAATGGATCTCACTGTGCGTAAATTTTACTATGAAACTGATATATACTCAAATGTACATAATTGATTTCTCTTTCAGCGTATTCATTAAAAAGATGAATCCCATTTTTTACAGAGGGGATGATTTACCTGGGATCAGTAAGGCTAGGACCACAAAGTGTATTCTTTTCATTGTTTTTACTCTCGAGTGTGAATCCATTGATATCTTATATGCTTTTATATAGAGTAATGTGGTTTTATGTTTATTTACTGTGTATAACGGTGTTAGATATATACTGGAGAGTCAAAATAAAGAAAATAATATTATGTTTTAATAGCCCTAGTGATCAGATAAGAGACCAAAGAAAAAACGCCCAGCACAATATTTGAAACACGAACAACATTCCATTGACGAATGTAATTAATAGTATACTATAGTAATTCACACACAAATCGGTAACATTTTTCAAATGTGATCGTCCGTTTTTCAAAGCGATACATCTAAGCAATATGAAAAACATAAACTAAAACAAAACAAAAATGCATATGGGTTTTACGTGAAAGGATTCCCGCTTTCGAGCTAAACTTATTATAATTGTATTTTATTGTAAATGTTAATAATTTTAATGTTCTTGATAAAATGTAATATGCATTATATCTTTATTAAAGTTCATATATAACGCGCAGAAAATAGCATTTGCTTTCTATTTCCTTGCTAATCGACATTTCGTTATTCTCATTCTTTTATTAATTTAATTTCCTTCTTTGTAATTTGGGCTTTTTCTCTTTCTTTCTAATGGTCTTTTCTTTGCTCCTTTTTCTCTTCTTTATTTGGTATTTGTTGGTCGTCCATTACTTTCTCATTTCCAACTCCATGTAACTATTGTTTTATCCTCGATAAACTCACCTTTTTCTTCGTTTTACTTATAATGTTTTCGTCTCATTATTAAAGATTTTATATTAACATTTCGGACCATGTCGATATTTCTCCTGAAATATAAACAAAAAAATTATGAACTTAAGAAATAAAAGAGAGAAAAAAAAAGCAAAATCATGAAAACGTGTGAGAGGATGAAAAAATGTGATTCTATTGTAAGTAGAATAAATTAATGAAGCAATCGAAAATGGTGGAGTTGGCGGACACATAATAAAAACAAATACATCTGAAAAGAATTCTAAGAAAAAAAGAAAAAGTGGTTAAAAAAAGTCCAGGCTTCTACAAAACTACAATCAAGCATTATTGACCTCTGTCGAGTTAATGAGATTTATTGCAATCCCCCCCGACGTTTACGGAAAAATTCACCGTCAATGATTTTTTTTCTTTTTTCATAGATATTTCTTTCTTTTTAATACTTTTATTTCGTATGTTTTTTTAGTTACGTTTTTCTATAATATTCCGTCTTTTCTTTGCTGCGTGTTTCTTTTATATATTTTTTTAAATTTCTATCTTGTATTTTGTTTTCGCATCGTGTCTTTTATGGTTTATGTTACCTTATTATTCTACTAAGATCTCTTTCGTCCTTCACATACTTGATTTCTGCTTTTCTCCTTTTTAACATGTACTATATTTTACTTCCTTTTTTTATTCATATTAAAAAAAATCTTATTGAATAATTTCCTTCTTTTCTTTTAAATTCTTTTATAACTCATCGAATGCCTTTCTTATTCTGTTTATTTTCATTCATCCTTATTAGCATTGCTCGTTTTCATAATTTTTATAAACTTTTGTTCGTGATTTTTTTGCTTCCTTGGTTTCTGTTTTTTTCCCTTCATTTTTAATCCATTTGCTTCATGCATTGCTTTATTTCTATTTTTTCCTATCTCCTGTTTTTTATTCATTCATCTGTCTGTATGTTTGTTTACTCCTCTGTACTTCATCGTTATTTCATACGTTTTGCGCTCTCTTCCATGTTTTAGAGAAAGGGCAAAATATTAATTTATTATTTGTCTGTATTTGCCGTCATTTTTAATTCTTTTCAATTCTTTATTTTTTCTATTGTATTGTATTTTAATTTCTGTATTTAATTTCTTCCTTAATCTTTATTTTTCGTAAAATGTCACTTCTTATCTATTTCGCTTTTTTCATTGGAGTCGTTACGCTTTTATTTCGTTCGTTCAATTGTCATTTTAAATTATTAAATATATATTGCTTTCATTGATTTTTAGTTTCTTTTTATGTTTTTATTGTTCTACTTAATTAATTTTTCCCATGATATTATATACTTTAGTCATTTTTTTTCGGTTACCTTCACAGACTTACTAGTTATTTGATTATTTCACAAATGAATAGGAAGAATAAAAGAAAAAGGAAAATATACTCTTGATGAATTATTTGTCTTTAGAATTTTCTTTAGCTATTTCTGCCTGTAGATTATTTCTATTTTTTTTATTAAAATTTATAATTTTTAAACATTATGTTTTATTTTCCTATTCTTATTTTGTTAAAAATAAAATATGAATGATATAAATATAAAACACTGTATGCACAGTAAAAATTATTAACTGTTTTCCGTAGTTTCTTTAATCACTGTTTTTTTTATTAGTGTCGGGGATATTTCCTTGGTTTTAATTTTTTGTGTTTCTTTCTCTTTATCATTTTAAATATGCTTTCGGTGTATTTATCTTATCGCTGTTTTACTATTACATTTTTCTTCTCCACCTATCTTATATATATATATATATATATATATATATATATATATATATATATATATATATATATATATATACATATGATGATTGCAACGTCTTGCCAGACGAGTGCCACTTCCTCAGACATTTAAAATCCATAAGCCCAAATGCCTGAGGGAATATCTATACAAAGATGATGTTACAGAATCTTAGCTTTGTACGACAGTTAAGTCTCTCTCTCTCTCGGTTCAAAATGTTGAGATCCAGCAACAAGCAAGAGCAAGATTGACAGCAACAAATTAAACTGCAGACCAGTTTAATGCGGGTAATGGTCTTCCGCTTTATGGTTTTTTTAAATCAGAGGTTTGCTTCTCCTAGAAAGGTTGCCTTCACCACGGCTTATGGGAACCATTTCCACCCCAATATTCATATACACACACAAATATACATGGTGCTAGTTGGCCGTTGACCCAGAAAAGAAAAAAGTATATATATATATATATATATATATATATATATATATATATATATAGTAGTAAGTTACCAACAGAAATACCTGCTATGCTTTTTTTTTCGACCAAATAAATCGGAGTGAATTACAAATTGCATTGTTATCATGACGTAACTTATGAACTCATGACCTGAAAATGATATCTTTTTTTTTGCAGATATTGAACAGTTAAGACTCTAAGAAAGCAACCCTTGTCATAGACGCGCGTCAGAAGCAGAAACACATCATTGAAATTCTCCATGCAGAAAAAAATAAAACCGATCAGCTTTTAACAGCGCCTTTTATTGATGTCCGCCAAGATAGGAAATCGGTGTGACGATTCTAGATTAAGGGAAGAGATGTGAGTGACAAAGCGTGCTCCAGAACTTACGACAGAAGCATACATAATAATAACTCTGGATAAAGTGCATCGGAATACTGATGACTATGTAGAAAAATAAATTCTCGAGCACAAAGTTCATTCGTTTTAGTCGTAACAATTAAAGTCCTCTTAACTTTTTAACGTTGTATTTTTTTTTTTAGCTTGAAGTGGGAATTTTGTAATGTCGAGGCAAAAACCATTTTAAAAATATCACATTTCAATCATCAGTGAAATAAGAAAGTCCAGCATTATATTAGTCGAGTAAGTAACTGCTCGGCTAAACAAAATGTTACTTGCAGAATACTATTGAGTAATGAAGCCCCAGGTACAGCATGTAAAAACACATTTTTACTTTCCTTGACAAATATTTAATGATTTTCTTTTGACTACTTTAAATAATAATCTCCATATTCTTCTGTTTTATTTCAGATATTATTTTATATAATTTGATATAATATCGATTAAAAAGACATCTTTTTTACAAAATCGATTCTTAAGAGGTTTTCAACCGGGAGACTATTCATACTACCATAACATAACATTTAATAACTGCCCGCTATTTCTATTAATGTTACTACACATCTTTATTTCAAACAGCATCATACTGACTGCTTACTAGAATTGTTGATGCTACTTCAAGTGGTTTATAATTTCTTATCGCTTACACATTGATTTTTACAGAGAGATGGAGAGAAACAGTGGGGGTGAGGGGAATAAGGAATGAAGCCGTAGGTATAGCATAATAAAACAGATTTTTAATTTCTTCATCAAATATTTTATGAATTCCTTTGGAATAGTGATAATAAAATGCTCGTGTTATTCTGATTCATATGAGATATATTTTTAATATATATATATATGTTTTGATATAATATCGATTTAAAAAGAAAAATATACTTTACATATTTGGATATTACGGTTTGTCCACCGTAACTATTTATACTAACCTTTCTGTCAAACCACGCTGAGCAACTATTAATATTAACTTTTCACAATAGCTGCCGGCAACAACTACGCGTACTAACTGATCGCTTGTGAGAACTATTGATTCTATCTTTTCATTTTAATCAAAACTGCTTGTGTTACTCGGCTGTTTGTAAATAACCATTCTGTACTTCCACCTAATAATTTAATGAACAAAAAGATATCGTCAAACTATATTTAACTTAAAAATACTAGTCAAACAATATAATCATTAAAAAAAGGACTCCTTATATTCAACACCGGTATCGATTAATTATACCAGAAGTTTGTTTACATTTTGAAATGAATTATAGGTAGAATTTAATCACATAATTACTTCAAATGTAAAGATGTGATTATAATTTAATTTTAATTAACTCCGTACTTTACAAATAAAAAAATAAAGCAGAATGAGGGTATTAAAATTATTATGTGTTTTATTTTATGATTAAAAATAAAAAAAATTGCAAAGTTAAACTTAAGGTACTAATGTACTGTTGGCACCGTGTTGAAATAATAATGTTAATGTTTTGACAGCAATTCTTAACATGGAAGGAGAGAGTGTTTTGTATCTGTTCCGTGCTCCCACTTTAAAATTGAATAAAAATTATAATTGAATAAAAAATTACAATTGAATAAAAAATCACAATTGAATAAAAAACAAATATCGTGAAAACTTGAACTGCACATGAAAACATTATTTACAAATTGCGTTTCACCAAAAATGCAAAGGCACATTTTAGGACTATTCTTGAAGGAGATATTGTCTTTAAAAGAGACTATCCCCTAATACTTTTAAGAATATTTTTAGTTAATTACTGCTGTTTTTAAAAAGGTAAAATCGATTTCTAAGTATTCGTTTTTTTCCCTAGCTGTCTAAGTTGTTAGTTGTTCAACTTATTTTTAAGCGTTTATTCAGTTCAAAAACGAAATTACACACCGCATAATATTTATTTAAATATTTATACTTATTTACTGTTGTTTTAAAAGAGGAAAAATCGATTTTTCTACCTAGCGTGCTAAGTTGTTAGTGGTTATACTCATTCAAAGTGTTTATTTAGTAAGAAACGCAAGTAAACAAGGATTTCTCCTCCACTAACCGAGGACAGAAAAGGTGGTGTAGTCTCAGAACAGATACTAAACGTTGCTGCTAATAATAATAATAAATACATAAATTTACCTACAGTTGAAACAAAATTTTCCTCACTGGCTTATGAAACTCAAATAGTTAAACTTAACGAAAATTAAAGTTAGAATTAATTATAAATTGGATGCAGCGTATAATTTAAGAAAACGCGTCCATTTTTGATAGGTAGGAAAATTCTCCATTATTGAATACATATCGATTGGAAACACATTTTAGAACGGTTCTTGAATGGAGTCTTGTAAGTTTTTAATGATTCAACTTATATTAAAACTTTATTTAGTTTTTAAAAAAGTAATGTCGAGTGTTACTTTAGAACGAAAAAAAATTTCGACATGAGAGGATCACGTCTCAGGAATCTCGATAATCGCTGAAAAATAGAAATTCAAAGAAAATACGGAAGTAGATATAGGTTTAAAATTGCCTCCCCCTCAAAAATAAAATAAATATGCATGATTTTTAAAGTAATATCAAAGATCAGTGTTCGGCAAAAATCAAACAAGCGTAAGTGGATAAGTATGTAAAGCACCTGAATGAAACGGAGTCAAGATACGAAAAACAAAACAATATATTTATTTTAAAAAATTACATTATTTTTTAACATATATTGTGTTATTACGAAGAAAAATATAACCTTTTGTATTATTGATTAATAAAAGAAATATTACATTATGTGATGATATTTTCATGTTATTCTGAGTATGTTTTATTAAGTAATAAATATCATTTTATTTTTTTGTTGTTGTTAATGTTGTTGATAAATATAATTCTAAAAAGTTCAGTGTTTTCTTCAAAAATGATTTCCCCCTCAACAGAAAAATATAAACAAAAGGAAAATAATTACTTTCTTATAATAAACTCTCATGGAGCGAAAAAGAACGAAATTAGTAATCGCTAATGAAAAAATAAATAAAAAGTAAACCATCATGCATTTATAGCGATAAAAATCGTGCATAAATATTGATAAGGGCCCGTAGGTCGCGTGGTAACACAAGACTACTTACTGACCGGTTGCAGGTTCGATCCTTGTCAATTAAGTCTAGCTATACTGATCAGGAGTAAACTCTGAAATAGAGATGACTTACGTTTATGCTCGTAAAAGTTATTAATGAATAATATTTAAAAATAAATTAAAAAAAGTTATACGTCCTAAAAATGTAGGCGGGAAAATGTACAAAAAAGGGCAAATAACTCCTTTCTTATAATAAACGCTCAAAGAGCGAAAAAGAAAAAAAAAATTAGTAATGGCTAATAAAAAATAAATAAGAATTCAACAATATATATATATATATATATATATATATATATATATATATGATTGCAACGTCTTGTCAGATGAGTGCCACTCCCTCAGACATTTAAAATCCATGAGCCCAAATGCCTGAGGGAGTATCTATACAAAGATGATGTTACAGAGTCTTAGCTTTGTGAGACAGCTAAGTCTCTCTCTCGGTTCAAAATGTTGAGATCCAGCAACAAGCAAGAGTAAGATAGCCAGCAACAAATTAAACTGCAGTCCAGCTTAATGCGGGTACTGGTCTCCCGCTTTGTTTTTTAAATCAGAGATTTGCTTCTCCTAGAAAGGTTGCCTTCACCACGGCTTACGGGAGCTCTCTCCACACCAATACACATACACACACACACACACACACGCGCACGCACACACACACACACGCGCACGCACACACACACACACACACAAAAATATACACTGTGCTAGTTGGCCGTTGACCCAGAAAAAGAGTTCATTCGCCCTTTGGAAGGTCTTGTTTATAATCCTTCAGGGAGATTAGCCACCCTCCTCACCAAACAAGTCTGATGGGAGAACCAGTTTAGTCGCCGGTGTGTTATATATTCGGGGGTGTCATAAAGGAGATTTTGTCAAGGAGATTCGTGTACGTGATCGTCTAGTTTCTAATGGTTTTATTTTTGATGTCTTCGTGGGTGTGTGTTTGTGTGCATGCATTTCTTAACATACCTTTATTCATGTGTCGTCGGTTGTTCCTCTGGTTTTCATTGTCTCTTGGAGGGGAGCTGGCCTGTTGGATGAAGAATTCACTCCAAGACGATGAAATGGTTTTATAGTTTTTATTCACCTTCCAAAGGTCGACACAGAATGGAGGTGAACCTTGCTTGTTTGATGATACACGTCAGCGTCCTCCCCAGCCCAGGGGGGGGGACAGCTGAAAAGCCGTCTGTCTTATTCAACACCCGAAACCCAACTGCCAAGAAAGAATCAGCTAACCTCATCACATGATACCACGTCATCTGGTCAGCTGACCCTTCTTTTGCAAACGTGTCCACTGTCCACGTTATTCACCTCTCTCTCTCTCTCCCTCTCCCTCTCTCTTTCTCTATTCTCTAATAGAGACACACAGAGAGAAAATAGAAAGAGTAAGAAAGCCAGAGAGGGGGGAGAGATGCTCTTTAACATTCCTCCACCCCTTTTTTATCAAAATGTATGGCAAGCCATACATTTTTAATAACTAACTAACTAAAAAAAATAATTATGTCCGAAGTACATCTTTATTTTTTTCACTTTCCGGACTCACCCCTTTTCCAAGAAAGATCAGGCACCAGTACTCTTCTACAACACTATCAACCCTTCTGCTGCTTCTCAAAAGTCCCTCCTAGACATTAACTTGCTTCCAAGTTAGACAAAGATACAGCTTTGCAGATATACATCTTGTCTAGGCGGTCGCATTGTTGGATATTTTCCACTGACTCTGCTCTTTATTTGGACCACTTGGCCAAACAAATGGAGACTCCATTTTCGATCACTTTTTCGAAATGGGGCCAGCATATCGCAATTACGGCCAGAACGTCGGATGCTCCATGTTGGTGGTAGCTTTATCGCATGGGGACTCGAACCCCAGACCCTCAGATTAAAAGTCTGATGCTCTGCCGACCCAACCATCCTACTCGCATTCTCGACTTTCAGCATAGGCCTAAGTCCCAGTTTTTTTTTTTCCTTTACTGTAATGCCCTGACGTCTTTCTCTGAGTGGTCCTATTACTGGAGCTTTGTTCTATTCAATCTACTACTTCGGGACTTCACAAAGCTCTTCTACTAACTCCCTTGGTTGGTCTAAGCCAAGATACGCCTTCACACTGATTCACTCGGAGCCTGTTTGAGTTCCTGGAACCCGACAAGATACGGAATCATCACTCCCTAACTAATGCGCCATCGATTTCTAACTAAGTAGTTTTCCCTTTGTGATTTTTTCGCATTCCCAGCAAGTCCCAAGATTCCAACCCAGATATCCCTCACACATTCCTCTAAAAAAATAAAAAAATAATAAGGCTCTATCTTGTCCCTTACGTAATCTGCATCTTTCCCTTTCTTCTATCTCCCCGTGATTAGGCTTGGTACCGACTGTCCAGTCGCTCCGTACCCTGAGGAATTATCGCGACCTCGCACGCCAGACTTTTGTTGGACAAGACTTATTGCCGTTGCTTGGGCCTACGTGGCATCTTCCAACTCACTGGAACCACTAGTATTGTTTTAACAGGGTTCTCATTACTCTAAAATAGTATTTCCCCTGCCAAATTTTCTAATTTGTGACAATACCGTGGCTTATAAAAAAAATAAAACAACAGAAAAAACTGCTTTCTACAGCCTAATCGCCTTGTAATTCTCATGAAAAAAAATGCAACTACGCGCTAAACGTCCCTAAAATATAACTAAACCAACCAAATCTATTCCAAAATAATTTAATTTAATAATACCAATTAAATTCACCCAGCATGTTTTTTTTTAAATTTTGGTACCTTTAATTCACAATATGGTAACATTTTATTTTCCTAAGTACTTGCATACATATTTCATTCATCTTCTCTTGAGCGATTCGTAACATAATGGCCACGTCAGCCATTGCACCCCCTCTGCCCCTTACACCATGTCAGAGGGCATTTCATTTGCTCCCTGAAGTTGATTACAACTAGATCCGCTCACGCTGGACAGAATACATTCCGTTCACTGCTATGTCAGAAAAAACTTTCTTTTTTTTTCCAAAGTCGGTAAGCGCAACCTGCCTTGAAGACACATAGCTTCACGGAAAACATCGGATTTCCACACATGAAGTACTCAAACTTGCTCCATGTTGATTCTACTCGAAATCAACAGAAATCACGATAAAAAAAAATAAAATTCGAATCATTTCCCGAGAATAATGAAATTAATAACTACCCATGTAATTCAACACCTCTCCAAAATTCTAACATGCTTGCCACAGAAATTAAATTCCATTCACGCCCCACTTTTTTCTTTCATTTCTTCATATAGTTTATTTAACCCTATATTTATCCTTTTTTTTACCTTACTTATGTGGTCAAAACGTCACTCATGTCGAATAGAACATTTATTCTACTTTTCGAAAATTAAAATTAATACCGACTGAACCTTTGACTCTTCCGAAACTTTTTTTTTTTTTTTAAATCATTTATTACACTGTTTAAATCTTATTTCTTTCTCCCTATTTTATTATTACTATTTAATTAATTAAAAACACATTTTTTCTTTTATTAATCCTTCTTTCCATAGACCCCACAAGCAAGATTCCACCTCCCCATTCTGCGAAAAAAAAATACATGTCACAGAGTAAGAAAATCCTGCACAATACCATTTTAGAACACATCAATTACATAAAGAAAATAAATGAAAAAAATACAAAAATATCCTATAAGCATTCAGAAAGTCCCATCTTAGCAATAAATAAAATCCAAACAACAAAATTTTGTCCACGTCAGCAAAAAATAAATTCCTACGAAAAAAATCGCACAATCAGCGAAAAAGAAAAAAAATCATTTTACAGGACATGATCATTGTCTTTTCACTAAAAGCACATGAAGTTTCGCAGTCCAAAATTGCAACAAAAATTATTATTAACAACAAACCTTTCGTGATTGACATGTTTTTTTTAGTAAGGTGACAGGCTCATTTCTGACACACACGTTGTAGCTAACAAGTCATATGTTCTATTTTCTTTTTCTTTTTCTTTCTTTCTGTCCTTCTGTTTTACACTTGCTGTTTAATTCAAAATTAACAATATTTTATCAGTTTGTCTTTCGTTATAGCTGTTTTTTTTTCCAAGTTATTCTACTGTTTTTCTCACAGAATTTTTTTTTCTTTTCTTTTCTTTTTTTCTCTTTACTATTATTTTTCCTTATTACTTAGTGTTTTAACGGACCATCGTTGTGTGTGTGTGTTGATTTGTATTTCTTCTTTTTTTCTAATAATGTTCTTTCTCTTTTTTTTTTCTTCCAGACATTTTATTGTGTTGTATAGTTTTTGTTTTTTTCTTGTCTTAAAATCTCCTTTCCCTTTTAAGGACCTGTTTCCACGTCGTATTTCTTAAACACAGGTTCGACTTCACATCGATGATGTGAACTTAGTCACGAGCACCAAAACGAATATTTTATATATTCGGGGGTGTCATAAAGGAGATTTTGTCAAGGAGATTCGTGTACGTGATCGTCTAGTTTCTAATGGTTTTATTTTTGATGTCTTCGTGGGTGTGTGTTTGTGTGCATGCATTTCTTAACATACCTTTATTCATGTGTCGTCGGTTGTTCCTCTGGTTTTCATTGTCTCTTGGAGGGGAGCTGGCCTGTTGGATGAAGAATTCACTCCAAGACGATGAAATGGTTTTATAGTTTTTATTCACCTTCCAAAGGTCGACACAGAATGGAGGTGAACCTTGCTTGTTTGATGATACACGTCAGCGTCCTCCCCAGCCCAGGGGGGGACAGCTGAAAAGCCGGCTGTCTTATTCAACACCCGAAACCCAACTGCCAAGAAAGAATCAGCTAACCTCATCACATGATACCACGTCATCTGGTCAGCTGACCCTTCTTTTGCAAACGTGTCCACTGTCCACGTTATTCACCTCTCTCTCTCTCTCTCTCCCTCTCCCTCTCTCTTTCTCTATTCTCTAATAGAGACACACAGAGAGAAAATAGAAAGAGTAAGAAAGCCAGAGAGGGGGGAGAGATGCTCTTTAACAGGTGACCCGACCATGAGGCAGGTAGTACTGGGTTACATGGTACCAGTAGCATATGACATGACCTGACAAAAATATATATATACTAGCAAAAGTACCTGTCGTTGACTGGGTTCAAAAACAGCCCGCAGAAAATGGACTTTCATTTAAGAAAGTATGATAGGTTATGAAAAGGAAGGGTTGTAAAGAGATAGCTCCGAATTTGAGGGTATCATATCCAAAGCAAAATAGGATGAAAGTAAAAATAAAATAGATAAACCCCATAATTTATTATACCATACCTGTTCACACCGAAACACGTATCACAATATTCTGTGGATCTATATTAAAAAAACTTTTTAAACATTGTGACATATTTCCATTCTATGGAGGTCAGGTGCAGAGGAACTCCCCATAATTATATTATACCATATTTTTTCAAACTGAAACATAATTATCAAAGTATACTTCCGCAGATAGATATGAAAAGTCTTTATTAAAATTTGTGTCTATTTCCATTCCATGGAGGCCAGGCGCGAACGCAGACCCAACAATTTTATTACACCATCCCTATTTATGTTAAAACATACATATCAAATTATTCTTATGTACATCTATATCAAAAACACTTGTAAACTTTTTTAATTTTTTTTATTTCCATACTTTGTGGACCAGGCGCGAACGCAGACCCCACAATTTTAATGAAACGCTGTTCTGCCAGATCAAACATACCCATTCCTGTGTCTCGACACATCTTCTATCATTATATCAGTTTTTTAAAACAGTCAACCATATAGGAGCCTATTTTTGACCAAACACACACACAGGCATTCAGCTGTATATATATATATATATATATATATATATATATATATATATATATATATATATATATATATATATATAGGCATCTGGAACAACTGAAGCGAAAGTGGTAGTGCGATTGCGATGAATAGGAGAAATTGAAGAGAGAAAGTTTCTTTTTTAAATGGATGTTTTCGAATAGCTAAAGGAATGTATTGAGGAGAATTAGTTAAATCATAAATTGTTTGGATATAAATATTTTTAAAGAAAATATATTAGAAATTTGATTTAAAAACAAATAAATGATAGTTACCATAAACAATGATATTTAAATCAAACAAAATTATTAAATGGATTTAGAAAAACACGCTTTGACGAAGAATATGTTATTTTATATATATACCTAAGAGAAAGGACAATCATAGCTATCGGATATAGAAATACATTAGTCGGGCAGTTTTACTGAAGATCAGCTTAGAGATCGGTTGTCCCTTCTATGTTCACTAAAGCATATTCAGGCGTACATAGCAGATGTAAAAACCAGAGGCGTTGCCACTCTGAGAGAATTTAATATGTTTACGATTACTTGCCGACTACTGTTTCCTGCATAAGGAATGCAACTAAGAAAAAGAAACCAGTTAACAAGATATGTGGCTTGTCTAAGCACATCGCAACAAGTACTATATTTACGTTTTGTTAAAGAACCGTGTTTGTCAATATAAAGTTAATGTTTCGTTTATACACATATCTTGTTATTTGTTTGAATGTCTAGGCCAACAAACACGCATATACATCAATATAAACACACGTTATGGCCGATAGCATAAGGCATTTATACATGCACGTATATATGAATACACACGAGCCGACACGGTTTACTATGAACACATATGGTGAGTCGCAGCTCTATATAAGTTACAACATACTCGTTACATGTACACAACACTACTCAACAGAAAAGCATATAGAAATTTGCGTGTCCATGTGTGTGTGTGCGCATATATGTGTATGTATATATGCATTGCCTGTGTGTAGATGTGTATGTGCATGTGTGTAAGTGCACGTATATATATATATATATATATATATATATATATATATAACTACTTCATTTACTCACATAAACCTAATATAGGAAAGTATAGATTTATGCGTAAACTTTAAATATTTACTTCAAAAGTGCTCAATACGTAGGTAGAGCTAGTAATTAATTTATAAAATATATATGGCGATTAAGCTACATTGAATATTCTGCGTTTCATCCACTATAGGATTCGTCAGGCTTATGCGCATAAGCCCGGCGAATCCTATAGTGGATGAAACGCAGAATATTCAGTGTAGCTTAATCGCCACATATATTTTATAAATTACTATATATATATATATATATATATATATATATATATATATATATATAACATTATGTGAATCAAAGACGAGTGTGTAATATAAGGTCACCAGAAAAGTTCCTAAACACTAGCAAAAAATTAAATTTTTATGCAATTTGTAATCGTGTACACGTTTATATTGTTATAATTATTTTCATTTTTCTATTTTTGATAACAAATTGAGCTGCGAGTTTTGATTCGCTACTGTTGGAAGTGAGGTATTTTAACCAGGAAATCTACAGAAAATTTAAAAAAATATCATATGTATCCATATCAAAGTGGTACAAGCGATTTCATTTTGGCTACATTAGTGTTCAAGATAAGCCTCGTTCAGACGGCTGTTGAAGTTGGATGTTTGAGACTAACAAACCGAGTTGGGCATTGCGCCTTGATCGAGCACTCGTGAATTGGCTGACTTGATTACCCTTGAGTACCCTGCTCTGATTAACCTAAAGTACACTTTGATGCAACAGTAGAATTCATGTATGTACTATTTTGTGTGCCTATTTACTTTAATTGCCATTGCTCCCAGGTTCACTTTGGCCTGGAGTGGTAGTACCTGTTAGGGTCCCAACTATGGGCTAAATAGAAACTGACTTAAAAAAATACTCTATTAAAAAATTGTTCTTTAAAATAACTGGATTCGGCATTAAATAACATGAAAAGGATTGATATGCCGTAAAACAAAAACAACCACTATGCTATCCCTAGTTATGGAAAAGTAAGTATTCAAAATTAATGTATAAACGGGGTAGTTGTGACGGCAAGAAAATATTTTTACACAAATGGATCAAAAATACACACGCATACACTTTTGTTTCGTAACAGAAACATTCGTTTGAAAGTATACTAAAATGGAAAAATATGGATAGATAGATTTATCGGAATCGTTTCAACAATCAACCTTATTAAAAAACCCAGTATATGATTATGCGCTTATCTTCAGTAGATTTCATATACGAAGCAAAAAAAAATAATTGTCGAATGTTTCATTATTTTGTTATGATAAAATGCAACGAACTAATTAATATTGTATATGTTCGATGCACAGTTAGGAATTATACAGATTACTCACCACTATACCACGGTACTCTATAAGTATGGAAGTTCTTGTTAAAAGTCGCATTTTTTTGTTTACAAAGCAATTCAACGGAAGTCACGTCACACTAATTTTAAGATACGATCAACACTGCATATGACGTAGCTTTTTAAAAGCAAATATAAATATAGTAGTTTTTTTCAAACAGTCTTTATGTGAACTTTCGTAAAAAAAATATAACTTTTATAATGAAAATATGTTTATGAACTCATTTTTTAAATAAAAAAATCAGGTGCTGGTAATGTTGTTGAATCAAACATAAACATAGAACTGTTATAAAGAATATTGTGAACAATTTTAAATATATTTATGAATTGTTTCTTTTAATACAAACGAAAACAAGTTCATAAATGCATTAATAACGGTTCATAAATATATTTAAATAAAATTTCGTTGAAAAAACAATCATAAATATTTTATAAGAACAGTTTCATTTTTGTTTGATGTAAAAATTAAAAACCCCTCTGATATTTGATTAAAAAAAATCAGTTCATAAATATATTTTAATAATAACAGTGATAATCTTGTTATAAAAATTCAAATACATGCCGTTTAAAACAAACTTCAGTAAATTTTACATGGTTTCACCCTTAATATTTCCTTTAAAATGATGACCTTCATATGTTTTAAGGTATGCTGAAAACGAATACTATATTCAAATTTTTGGCAAATGGGTAGTTTTCCTGATATAAGGCTATAAAATTTCATTACGTTTTATGTGGTGGCCATTGTCGTACACGCATGCCCCCCTCCAAATATGTCATATGTTGATTCTTTCCATGATCGAAGAGGTCCAGACTTTTATAGGCCGATCCTGCATCCAATGTAATTCAAGTCCCTGGTAAAATCACTTAATAATTTATCGAGACCGTCGAACGTTACTCGAATTTGTGTAATATTACCACAGTTGACAGCTAGGGATCGAAACACGTTATTCCCGATAATTAATTCGTAGATCCTACCAGGAACACGAATTTTATCAGATGAATGGCGACGTATAATAGTCTAGACAACTTTGATCATCGAAACTATAAATTAAAATGAAATAATCAATGGACAAATCTTTGTTGATTAATTGACATCTCGATACACAGAAACCATAGAAAGTATCGTTAAAAAAATGAGAATAGTTGGAAACGGGGAAAGTTTTGGAATGCATATGGTGAAATTCATGTGGTGCAAGAGAAAAGGGGGAGTTTTTCCCCATAAAATGAAAATCATTCGTATACAATATTTGCTTTGTTTTTTTTTAATCTATTTATTTTGTTTAAAAATGAATTAAAAAAACATTTATCTTGTTAAAAACTATAAAACAGTTCTATTTATATTGTTTTTATAATTATATTTTATACAATACTAGACTACTCGTGACCCGTTGGGTCAGTATGTTATATTAGCTATGGAATTAATGTATGATAGCGTGACACTTGTGACGTAAAGAAAATAGATGTTGTGACCTAACAGAAACATTTCTATGAAAGTATATTAAAATAAAAAAAGAAGAATATACATACATTTCTATGAGTTTTTCTGTTTATAATTGTTTATTCTTGAAAAAAAAACTTACAGCCATTGGATTATAAGTGGCTTGCAATACTCCTAGGTGAACGTGCACTGAACAGATACCGTAATACTTAAAGTTAAATTCAAATTTTGATATATCTTTTAATTTAAACGCGAAAAAAAAACAACTGGCACGCTGAAAACGTACACAGTAAAATGATACATTTTATAGTCGCGTTGATTATTTATTTGCAACACAAATTAAAAAAAAATGTCGGGGTTATTTTTTATGTTGGTAGTATAGAAGAAAATGTATGAATGTTTTTTAAGAAAGGAGTATTAAAAATGGAAAATAAATTATAAAAAAGGAAGGCATGGTGCAAATCGCCGTTGTAAAATGCTCTAATGGTTGTCACCGGGTTAAAGTAGATTTATTTGTAAGAAAATTGCGTTTAAATAACTTAAACGTAATACGGAAATTAACGATGTAAAAAAATGCAGAAAGTATTATCAATAGTTTATTTAGATAATTTAAACGCGAAAAAACAGTTAGGACGGAGAAAACGTACACAGTTAAACAATACGTTTTATTGTCGCATTGATTATTTATTTATATTTATTTTTAAATTTTCCTTACAAATAAATAATCAACGCGACAACAAAACTTATTGTGTTCCCGTGTACGTTTTCAGCGTCCCAATTTTTTTCGCGTTTAAATTATCCAAACAAACAATTTTTAATACCTCTGCTTTTTTATATCGTTCATTTCCGTATTACGTTATGGGTTTATGCTTATGTACGCATGCGCAACCGGAAGTCGTAAGCGGGTGTTGGGTTACAACACCTGTTTCAATGTTATTTGAGTTTACAATTATGTATATTTTAAAAAGAGTTCTTTATATATTGCTTAAAATAAAGAAAAAGTGATTATTTTAAAAAGCGCCAAGTATATTGATGGTTTTATTTAAAAAAAACAGCTAAGTTATTATCTTTAAAAGTATATCTGAGAAAATTGACCACATCCTGTCTTCCCAGCCTTCGGCTAACATTCACGTTTGTGAAGACTTTAATATTCACACTGTGATATAGTAGCCCATTGAAACAAGACAGATGATAACGCGAGAATAACGTCATGAATGAGAGTTCAATAGAAATTTACAACATGGCAAGGGAGAAAAAAAAGAAACAAAATAACACACTGAAGATGGAGTATACATCCGAAATATATTTGTGATAAATTTCAACCAAGTAAAATATTTGTTTATTTTCCTAATATTACTTTGTGATTTGGTTTCAAGCGCACTTGATGCGCATTTTATTTTATTCAAATAAAAACAACGTTTCTATTGAACTCTCATTCTTGACATATATATATATATATACATATATACATATATATACATATATATATACATATATATATATGTGTGTGTGTGTGTGTGTATATTAAAGTTCTATCTGAAAATAGCAGCTGATTTCGTTTATTTGTGATTTTCCCTTTTTTCTGAATAGTGTCTGACCTCTAATGAAATGTAGTCAAATCTGTCTCATTTGAGTATTATACATGTCACAAAATGGCTTTGGAAGAATGGAATATTTTTATTCAACTTTTGAAGTTTCAATATTCTTACTAAGAAAAATATTTTTGCAGGGTGGCCCGCATAAAAATAGCCCAGAAAATGTAGAAGAGAGAAAGAACATTCTTTTGTTGTTTAAATTACTTGTTGCCTTGTTTAAATAAACTGTAGTGTTTTAAAAGATGCTAGAAGTTCTGCCCGTTTACATCTATGCATTTCTGGGCCCGTTTAACAACGTTTTTAAGTACAACCTGTAGATCTCTGGTGATTCTCCTGGAAATGTTCTCCTTTAGTTGGTCTATATTGGGAGGTTTATTTGCATAAACTTTTTATTTGAAAATCCACCTAAGATATGAATCACCTGATGAAAAATCCGGATACTTTGCTTATTGCTCTCTCCTCTGTAAACATGTCATGAATCCTGTCTGTGATCTGTGAGACGTGTGGTATATAGGGTTATCTTGTTGGAAAGAAAATTGGATTTTTTCTTGTGGTGTCAGTTGTTCATTAAGAGAAAGATGGGAGAGATTGGGCTACTTTTAAGTTGGACACCCTCGACAATGACAGACTGTATATGTGTATATATGTATATGTGTGCTTTTCTGTGTGTTCACTTACCATCACACGTCTTTTCGGGAAGTTAACCATCTCACTGTATTCTAAGACTTGCATATAACACCGTGGCCACAGGATCCAAATCTTATTATTGGGAATAGTTTTCTAAGTAGTATTCTTGAATATTTCATGATTTTTTTAGCGTTTGTAACAATTTGCTAGCTTGCTCCTCGATTTCCATATTACACCGTACTCTATTTCGTCGACATTACCAGATGCTCACCTGTTTGTATTTGCTGTAGCGATGTGCTAATCGATGTTGCCGTCTTCCTTTCTAGTTTCGTAGTTTTAAGTATGCATATGATCAGAGAAATATCCCAAAAAATTCTCTCACAGCACACATAAAGTGGGTGTGGACAAAATATGAAATTCGAAGTTGCGGCGGAACATAGTCATCTTCTCTACTATCACGAAACATTCTTCTTTCCTATCTAAGTGTCATGTCAAACGGTCGTTCATAATCTAACTTCGCATTTAAGCATTTCGAGTTCAACTCTAAAATGCCCATTAAATTAACCGCTTTAAAAAATTTCCCCCAGATCCGCTTTTTACTGTAGTTTATGCAATTAAATCTAAACAATACTGCACGTGTTTTTGTTCATTTCTAACGAGACTGGTTCATGTTTTTATTTATATCAAAGCTGATTTATTTGCGGTTTTCGCGAATTTGAAAATTAGCACACGAAGCAACTATTTTTATTGCACGTCATATTGCATCGTATGGTTTAAAAATATTGTTCTCATTGCAATCTACACTTACATTGTTTATACAACGGTCCACCTCTCCATATTTTTCTGATACAACTCCACACCATCACGTTTACAACAAAATATTAACCTCTGTTCAGTATTTTGCCATAATTTGGATTTCACCAGTATTTTTACTGATTGAATTTATGTTTATAATTAAACATTCTTTTTAAGAAAGTTTCAAGATCAAATCATCGATTCCACTTTTGACCATTATCATCTACACTTGTTTTATTAATCATATAACATGTGATATTATTACGCCGTTTATGTAATTCTGCGTCATTGATTGATATTAGTACTCATTAATCAGTTTTTACCTATATGATTTTGATCATCTACTGAAATTAATCCAATCGTTTTTCCACCTCTTTTATTCAACTGTACTGCTTTCAGAGTTTTTTTCTCAGTAACAAGCTTACATACCATGTATTATTCTAGAAAATATCTATTAGCTGTCTACTTGAAACTGGGGGCAGAATATAAAACAAGTTCATTATCTTTAATGCATAACTTTTTACAGATGCACTGTCTCGTTTATTTTTATAACTCCGTATCATTTAAGTTGAACTAACACACGATTAAGGTAGTAACTCTTAATGATTAAGAAAAACGCATTCATCTATGTTACTGCCGTCCACGAAAAGACCCATTTCGTCAGCTCACAATTTTCGTGTATATATGAAAACGTTTTTCTTAAATGTTGTAGCCACAGTACTATGCATGTATAGGTCAACATTTAAGTACATTTAAGTTACCTTAAAATCAACGTTTTAATTGGTGTTCATTAATTTTTCCATATGCACATTTCTCGATGTTGGTTGTTGATGAGAACTGTTAAAATTGTACAATAAACTGCTTAATTTTATATGCTATCTCTTCATGTGTGCTTGCACAGTCGTATTTCGATTATTAAGTTGATTTTGTTGACGAGCTTAACTTGAAGTTGTTTTAGATATACATTTTATAAGACGACCTTAATTTGAAGTTGTTTTAGATATACATTTTATAAGACGAGCTTAACTTGAAGTTGTTTTAGATAGACAATACATTGTGGTGAACATAACAATTTTCTACTAAGACCATGATAACAACACAGTTACAGGATGTATACCATGTGGTAAATATCAACTCTGAGGAGGATTATATAAAAACTAAGTCATTTCATAAACTAGGTGGCTGACGAACCCTTAAGAGTCGTGTCTGTTTAATTATTTCTCTGAGAAATAAATGACAGAAGATATAGCGTTATTTTAGGTGAGAATGTGGAAAACTATTCAATAGCTACTGAAATTAAGCAGTGTCGATTTCATCGAGGTAAAGTTAGTTATTGCGTAACGCATGTTTCGCAATTTCATGCGGTCTAACATTAACAGGCGTATTAATTTTTCACTGGATTTAACAGAGACCTAAAAGTCTGACGGAACTAAAACATTACGTAGCGAGTTAACTTCTTCTACCCCACAAGTAATAACACCAAAGGCGGAGGACCTCACTATCACCATTATTGTTCATTATAGCCATGATGCCCCTGAATAGTAGTCTGAGAAAGTGCCAAGCCGGATACAAGTTCTCCAATACAGAGGAAAAAAACAACAACCACCTGATGTGCATGGACGATTTGAAACTTTTTGCAAGGACCGGAAACGGGCTAGAGACACTAATAAACACTATCAGGATCTTCAGCCAAGATAGTGTATGGTATTTGGAATGGAAAAGTGCGCACAACTAATTATAAGAAAAAGAAAACTGAAAAGACAGAAGACATGGAACTACCCAACCAAACTAAGATGAGGGCACTACGGTAACAAGTTTTGGAAGCGGATACCATTAAAGCCCCAGGAATGAAAGAGAGAATTGGAAAGGAATACCTCACGAGAACAAGAAAATTTATGGAAACGAAATTATATAGCAGAAACCTAATAAAAGGTATAAATACATAGGCAGTATAACTAGTAAGATACTCTGGTCCGTTTATAGGGTGGACAAAAGAAGAACTGAGACAGCTCGATCAGAAGACCAGGAAACTAATGACCATGCATAATACACTGCAGCAAAAGAACGATATTGACAGACTCTATGTAAAAAGGAAAGGCGGCGGGAGAGGACTGGTCTGCATAGAAGACTATGTAAATAACACAAAAACAACTAGAAAATACATAATGCAAAATACTGAAAGAATAATTATGGCAGGAAGAGGCATTGAAATAATCAACAAAACTGAAAACAGAGGGACAAATGACAAAACAAGAAAAAAGGGGAACAGAAACAAGTCAACAGAAGATTCATAAAAAGGACAAAGGATGAGAATAACAAAAAACACTAGGACATGAATGCGAAAATGACATATACACCGAGAAACCGAATCTCTAATAACTTCAGCACAAGACAACTCGATAAGAACCAACCATATCAAAGCAAAGATCAATAAAACATAAGAAGACAGTAAATGCACACTCTGTAGACGAAGAGACGAAATGATAAACTATATAGTAAGTGAATGCAGCAAACTGGCCCAAAAGGAATACAAAAACAAGCACGACCAAGTGAGGAGGGCAATACACTAGGAATTATGCAAACAACTGTATTTTGAACGTACAGACAAATGCTACAAGCGTAAACCCGCAACAGTACTCGAAAACTAGAACGACAAAATCCTATGAGACATTGACATACAGACGAACAAGCCCATCCAAGCAAAAAGAGCAGGTGTTGTAATAATTAAAAAGAAAGAAAAATCCTGTCAAATCGTAGATTTTGCTGTCCCAGATGACCATAGAGTGAGTATGAAAGAAAAGGAGAAACAGAGCCAATACACAGACCTAGCAAGAGAGTTGAAAGGGATTTGGATGATGAAGAAAATCAAAATAATACCTATAATAGTAGGAGCACTAGGAACAATTCCGAAAAAAATTTGAAAAAAATGGGACCAATTGGAATCAGAGGAATGGCTGCAAAGATACAACGAATAAAAATAATGAAAACGGCTGAAATATTAAAGAAAACTTTTGAATACAAGTATACAATATAATGAAGAAGCATTACAGCGACTATGAAAAACACTGAAGCTGCATACCTACAAGTTCTACACTCTCATCACGCATCTCTTCCCATTGTCCCATCACCGCCCCCCAAAGTTTATACCAATGAGCCAAGAAGGGTCAAGGAGGATGGTAATACATAGAAGAGAGCGCTGACCAGACCTCCGCTGGACAAACCCGAAGAGAACTGGGAGCTTGGAGAGGCTTAGTGCCACTCAAATTCCAGTATACACCCATGGCCGCTGCCAGCGAGAAATCAATGGTGAGAGTCTATTGCGATGACGCACATTTATTTGCAAATGCTATCTAAGGAGGCGGAGAAAGCTGGACATCTGGGGAGACCTGTTGTCACTCAGGTTCTAGAGAACGCCACAGGTTTCCAAGCAGATCTTTGATTACTTGTGTGAAAGCGCCATATGAGCCAATAATAATAATAATGATAGGAACACTAAAACAACTCTAAATAATCTTAAAAAGCAAGTAAGAAGAATATGAGTCAGAGCGTGAATTGGTCAAATAAAACATAATGATGAAACGGTTGAAATATTTGTTTAAAAAATCATTGGACTCGAAAAATAGAACATAAACATAACAGGTACAAACAACTAAAAGAAAAGCGAAGGTTACAGGAAATCACGGTATTTCCAATTTCTTGTTAGATGCCCAATGAATGACACTGAATTTGGTTACTGTAACAACATTTTTTTCTTTGAGATCCAGGAAGTATTTTAATACGCCACGAACGAAAAAGAAAACATCAACATCTCCACCATGAGCATAAGAGTGTACTGGAATCTTGATACGGTTTATGGCTTGTAAATTTTATGAATGCTTTCTGTTATAAATTATTATTAAACGTTTGTTGTAAGAATGCGAAGAGATATATAATGGATATCACAAAAGGAGAGTAGTGGAAATCTGGGATGATTTGTAACTAATACCCGATGGAACTCGGTCGGGCTCTTAACAGGGATTGATTATTGATAATTACTCGTGTGATTATAACTCTAGATCATGGACGGTTAACCATGAAAAGCATCCTTGATTTGTTAGATTTTGATTGAGGAAGCTGATGCGGTAGTGACGGTATCTGTTACACAAGTCGAATGTGTGAACTACACTTGGTCAACGGAAGCCGAAGCTTACGTTTCTGAAGGTTCACCAGTGACTTGGTTCAGGTCCCTTTACTTAAGATCTCGCTTAATGATACTGCAGCAGGCATATTTGCCTCCAACGGCCAGTTTTAAGTACAAAAGATTTTTAGTCCGGCCGTCTGACCTACGGTTAACATTGGAAACTATATGCTCCATATGTTGGACATGGTTTAGTAAATATTGTCGGGACTTTCTGCGCAATGTAAACCTGCTGAACAGAACTGCTGAAAGCAACACATCAGCATGGGACACCCTATTATTCCAGTGCGCGGAAGATGCATCTTATGTAGATTTTCAGAAGATGTGACAACTATTCCATATTGTGGAAATGACGAATTAGTCTTAGTCTCTGTATTTGCGCAGTTGTTATGAAAAGGGACAGACCCCAGTAAGAAAGCAAACTAGATAAGTTGAAAAGTATATTTGGAAAAGGTTTGAATCGAACCCAATAAGAAAAGTTAAAAACAGAATACATATTGAAATCGGATGAATGCAGGACGATTGTCATTGTTTTTGTAAATAACTAAATATTATTTATATCAGAGATATTTAATTTCGGAATGTAGTCGATTGTTCATTCTTTTAGAAATAACTGGATATTAAATATGTCAGTTAAAATAATGGACAATACGAGTATAGAGATAATGATTAACAAATGGGTTAGATATTGAACAATTCAAATTGAGAATTATTTGTTTGCCAAATGTGTGTTTGGATATATATATTTGAATAAATTTCACGTGGCGAAGCATACCTTTGACGTCATTAAGAAGGGAAATTCTCAATATATTGAGACAGGGTCGAAGTTAGTCACTATCTCAGTGAGAGCCAGAGCCAGAGAGAGCTCAGGTCGACCACCTTAGGAACTGACGCCCTCTTAGAGACGAAAGGAGGGGAAGAGAAGGCCATGTGGTCGTAAAGGCTTGAATTCCTGACCACTATCATTTATTAACCAGCTGGTATGAAGAAAGAATCCTCTATGTTTGTAAACTGTTGTCTTCGTCTGTCGTCATTCAACCAAAAGGAAAAGGTGAACGTGTTTTGTCTATCATCTTATTAACGAACTTTTTATAACTCCCTTCCAAGTAATTTGTCCCCTCTGCTATCATCAATAATGCATCCTCTCTTTGATGTAAAAAAAGTGTCCATGTCGCATCTCTCTAAGCTCCATAGTAATTATAATATGAAGATCCTAGGAATCTTCACAGTCGTCATCGTGATGTAAACAGTAAATAAATGTCATTATCATCTCTAAGTATCATGTGTCTCCAATATGACTCCCCTACACAACACGATAACTCTACTCAGCCGATTTGCTCGAGACAGTAACCCAGCATATTATTACTTTTTCCTGCACGTTCCTTCCAGAATGCGTCAAATATTTATTTTGTATATGTTAAACTGAGAACACATAGTGAGTAAATAGCTAGTAAAATATAACCTTCGGTTCTACACGGAATCAGAAAATAGAATGTTGTTCAGTGAATGGTGTGCAGTTATGAAATAGTACCAGACAAACAGTCATATAGATACAATCAGAAAATGGTTCTAGCATTTGTACAATAAATATAATAACTCGATGCCCCCGTTCAGTCTCGAAAGACAAAGGATACCCTGTAGGGGCAGCTGCGCGTATAATTGTGTGGCTAGGGTCGCGCAATCTCCAACCGCACATATCCTGAATCGGCACTGCTTGAGTTCGGTGTCAAGGAGAGATCCAGGACGACTGGAACAAATGCCGAGATAAGCGGAGAGCACATACAGCACTAGGAATTCCGAATTGGACACCCGTCTGGTAATGGCCAGACTCATTGTTGCTTAACTTCGGTGATCTGATGAGAATCGGTGTGTCAAACATGATTATGTCGTATATAATATGATAATATTAATAATGATAACATATAATTAAAATTACTGAACAAAGAGTTAAAGAATGTGGTTGGTAAGACAATAAACTTTGGTAGGTAGATTCATTTAAGCAAGGGGAAACCCATTTATAATTTGCTTGAGACAATATAAAGATAAATACATTTAGTATTGTGCATCACTTGCTTTGTATAATCAAAGGATGAGAGAGTGAGAGGGAGAGATAATATCCGATATTAAATGTATAATTAATCAAGTGCTACCCATTTCAAACCGTCAAATGTATATGTATATAATTTAAGTTTGCGTCACATTGTACGATCTACGTTGTATGAAAAATCCCACATAATTATGATAACTTATGATTATGATATAATTAAAGTTTGCGTCACATTGTACGATCTACGTTCAATAACAAATCCCACATAATTATAACTCATGATTATGATATAATTTAAGTTTGCGTCACATTGTACGATCTACGTTGTATAAAAATCCCACATAATTATGATAACTTATGATTATGATATAATTTAAGTTTGCGTCGCATTGTACGATCTACTTTGTATAACAAATCCCACATAATTATGATAACTTATGATTATGATATAATTAAAGTTTTCGTCACATTGTACGATCTACGTTGTATGAAAAATCCCACATAATTATGATAACTTATGATTATGATATAATTAAAGTTTTCGTCACATTGTAAGAGCTACGTTGTATAACAAATCCCACATAATTATGATAACTTATGATTATGATATAATTTAAGTTTGCGTCACATTGTACGATCTACTTTGTATAACAAATCCCACATAATTATGATAACTTATGATTATGATATAATTCAAGTTTTCGTCACATTGTAAGAGCTACGTTGTATAACAAATCCCACATAATTATGATAACTTATGATTATGATATAATTTAAGTTTGCGTCACATTGTACGATCTAAGTTCAATAACAAGTCCCACATAATTATAACAGTTAAACAGTGTTTTCGTCCCGTTCAGTTAGGTTTGTACAACCATTAAAAACGACCACATATTTCGCGTCTCTTATTCGCATTTGAATTCTCTTTCAAGAAACAATCACGCGAAACAAAGAATAAAAATAGTAAAAAAGAAATAATAACTTGTTAAAATGTTTTCTGAAATGATTTTGCTAGCTTTCCAGATTATTTTTCGTGCTATTTATTTTTTTAGGATTATTATTCTTTTATATATTTTTTTAAATTCTTCAGGACTTTTAACCTCCTGGTTTTCTGTGTTTATTTTCCGTTTGATTCTTGTATGTATTTTTTTTTGGGGGGGGGTGTTCTTTTTACATTTTTTTATATCTATATTTTTTATCCTTACTTCTTTTATATATTTATTGTTGTATTCTACACGCCGATCCAAAAACGTGCCCCGTGGTATTTTCCGGGCGATCACTTGTCAATATCGGACTGTTTTTAATCAATCATTACCAAATAAAGATAATGGTGGGAATACGGCCAGTTGGGCGGGGTTGACTAGTACACGAATGTGTCGGGGAAGAAGACAGTTTGCGTAGAGTAGGGGGTAGGCGGAAAGGATGTAGAAAGTGTCAGAATGGAGTTGGTGGTATATAGTGAGATGGTGGCGGATGTGGTGGCTACGGACTGTTAAAAGGTCTGTGCAGTCGATTGGTGGAAAACAACCTAGTATGCTAACCAGGAAGACATAAGGGTTGCTGCAATGGGGGAGGGGGTGATCTTCTACGTAAAAGTTGAACCTTCTTCAATGGTGAAAGTTAAGTAGGAGGAGTTATTAAGAAATAGATGGATAGAGATAGTAATAGAGAGATACGGACAGGGAGATAATATAGAAAGAAAGGTAGAACGAAATAGAGTAATTAAATGAGGAGGTAGTAAGAAATACACGGATGAGGAGGACATAATGTGAATGAATCAGAAGACGAAGTAAATTAATGAGGTGGTTAAAGACTGAAAGCTAATAGAGAGATGTAAAAAATTACGAGAAAAACACATTTATTAAATTAACTATGAAATATATATACATATATATATATATATATATGTAGAGAGAGAGAGCGAGAGAGAGAGGGAGAAAGAGAGAGAAAGAGAAAGAGAGATCGATCGATAGATAGATAGATAGATAGATAGATAGATAGATAGATGGATAGATATATAGATAGAGAAGAAAATGAGAGATAAAAGGCTGGGAGATATATATTTTGAAACAGAATGAGATGTTTATGAGTAAAGCTGTTTTAGAACGAAACTTACGAAGATTAGTTATTCCCCCGTAAGTGGTTGAAATGAATTCAACTATGCAATGCAAAATAAAAAAAAATTAAAAAATAAAAGAAAATAAATAAAAAACGTGTAAGAGAGCAAGGGAGAGAGAGAAAGCGAAGATTAGATATTTACAAACCATGTCAATAGAGAGATACACATATAAGAGGTGGAGTCGTCTAGAAATATTGAGGGAAAAGAAAGGCAGCGGTGCAATGAGATGATGCAAGAATCGAAGGAAGAAATATATTAACAGAGACTGGTGTAAGAGATGAATAAATTGAGGTTGACAAAAAAATAGAGAAAGAGAACGAAAAGGAAAATAAAAACACTCGACAAACTTAAAAGGATAGAAGGAAAGAAAGGAGGAGGAGTAAGAAAAATATCAAAGCTCGAAAAGTAATTATTAAATACTGACGTAGTAAAGGAGAGAGGGCGAGAGCGATGAAAACAGATGTAAAAATTATTTCAAATGATAAACCGACAAAAAAACACGTATAGTATATATAGATTTGTAGCCATCGACATACAGTCCTGTTTTGTTGTATCACAACTCATCAGTGCCGCTAGACTAGCATCTCTCTCAAGCCAAGGATTTAGCCTAGAACCGTCGTGTTGACAGTCGGCAGTTCTCTCACCCGACCATGGAATCGACGCCCGTAAATAACTCGTCGGAATGTCTATTTAAATAGACACCCGCCACCACTTATATATATATATATATATATATATATATATATATATATATATATATATATATATATATATATATATATATATGAATAAAAAAAATTGACTTCCTCATTGTCTTAAATTTAAACACGGGCTTTACTCTTCTTAGTACATCAACCAACAACCAGCCACCTTACTCGGTATGAAGAAAGATATGCTGCGTAGACATAAAATGTATATGTATATAATTTAAGTTTGCGTCACATTCTTTGTTTCTGGTTATGTTGGGTGAACATCCTTGCATCTTTTGACTCGTATAAACCAGCATGTTCCATCGAAGATCAGACGAGGGAGGATGGGGTCTGGTGGTCTTCCTCCTTCTGCAGTCTTGGACTCTGCTATTGGCCAGCATTTTGTTGACAACCCGTGCTGTGCCGATAGATATAAAATTGAATGGTTCGAGGTGCTACATAGAGCGGACTCCAGAAACCATTTAAAGATTTTAGAGTCTGTCTCTATTGCGGTGCGGAAACCTTCTTTGTGCCGGAAAAAAGAAACATCAAATGCATTGTTTCTCTTTGGGGAAATGTGAATCTTTTCTCCCGTTTTCCCCCCTCGTTGTGCCATTATTTTAATCGTTTTTTTTTTAAACGTTAATAAACTTTATTTTAGCGTCCCCGTAATTTTTGGCACATTCAATAGTTCCCCCATCAGAACTCTTTACTTAGACATAATATTATTTTTACGCTATCGATTTTCTCCTGATAAGATGATAGCTGAAAGAGCACTCGAGAAACTTCCGCCCATTATATTTAAAACTTTATTTAAATTCTGTACCTCTAAACATTTATTTAAATATATATATGCATATATATATATATATATATATATATATATATATATATATATAGATGTAGTAGACAAATAAGTTGGAGTTTATTCACTATTTTACTTTAAGCTAATTTAGTTTCCGTTTATCCGTTACATTTCTGCGGGGTATTTCCTACCCTAAACCTGAATTCCTTTTATATATACATGAACCAATGCTTCAATCAAACTACTTATTTCTTTTGATAGTCGTGTGCTCACAATTCAAATATCTATTAAGAAAAAAGAGCATAAGCTTCTAGTTCAGTATAATTAGTTCAATTATGTGTTTTTTATAATCTATATGAAAGGTTTAGTAATTATGTTTCTTGGTAGATAACATTGAGAATGCGTGAAACCATAACAAACGACGTCTCCCATCTTTATTTCAGTCTTCCTTTATGTTTCTGTATTTGGATAATGACGTTTGTTCTAAACCTAGTGAGATAAGAGATATATCTTATATCTACCAGATGTCTTACAATGATTAGAGGATACCTAGGTAATTATTCGTTTTATGTTAGGAATTAGTTTTTTTTTTTCACTTTATTACTTTTAATTGGGATAATAATAAATTCTTCTTACTAACTCATACCAACCGCAATTCAGTAAGATCCCTAAAATATGATTATTTCTTATTTAACTTACAGAAACAATTCATGCCTGATGCTTGTTGTAAATCATATTTGGCCTAAACTACAATATTGACGATTCTCCTATCCGACTTTCCTACTAATTTTCTATGAATAATTCTCTGAAGACCAGTTACATCATTATTTCATCTCGCATATCCTCGATCAACTGACACCGTCTAACATATCTCATCCCTTAAATGATAGCTATAGCATTTCATTAATAACATTTTCCATATCCAAGTTTTTCTGCTCCTGGTGTTGACTATTTTTCTCACTCCTATATGTGAATAATTTAGTATGCAATATCTTCAAATTATAATGAAGTAAAATCTTTCTATATAATCATGTACGTTAAACTATATAAACTGACCTGAAATCAGATAGTTTATATTTTGATCGGTGCAAACAATTTAAGACCGCGTTCTGCCTCTTGTTTAGAAAGTTATTGTTGGATCCTATTATGTCATATGATTTCAACGATCAAATATGTCATAATTTAGAGTTACTAGGTCTTGCTGTTCCTAATATCAACAATTTCAGGTCGAATTGTCCATTACAGCTACATAACTCCCTAGACTCTAGAGTAGTCAGTGTCTTTTTAGAATCATTATTAGGCACCCTAAACTGCTATATAAGTTCCCATTCTTTTTACAAGCATTCGATATAGTCGTAGCCTCATGGAAATATAAGATGTCATTGTTATACATCTAATGAAATGGCCAATTTTTATGATTTCAGGTTCAAATGACAGCTACAGTAGGAATTAGAATATACTCAACTGAAGCCTGATTTTAGCAGCTGATAAATTTCCAAAATAAAGCCTGAATATGAAGACATCCTAGGAGAACGATATGTAATAAAATTCTGCTTCGAAATGTTACAGAAACGTATGGAATTATTCAAATTGCTTTTGACCCATCTTCCATGAATCCAGCGTCAGTTTCTTAGTGATATAAGAAATTCAAAAAAGGCTAAGAATATGTGAGGGATAATGAGACGTGTGGGAGGAGTAAGAAAGTTAAAACATCAAAGTTGATTGGCCAAATAAAGAATTTCATGAATAAGGACCATCGTGTTTCTATAGAGACAATAAGTGCATGATTCTATGTCGTTGTGGAAACTGAACATACACTTATTTGCGAGAAACTGCAAATGCGGAAGATTTGCGTGAAGTGTGTCTCAAGGTTGCAGTTCACAGATCCATCCTTGTCACAAACTATTTAACCAGGATGGACATCAAGACACCTCCTCGCTCTCCTTATAACCCAGACTTTGCTCTTTGTGACTTTTGGTTATTCCCAAAGTTTCAAGAAGCTGCCGTTTTGAGATAATTGAGGAGATGAAAAAAGCTGTGAGGAGAATCATGGACACGCTCACAAAAGAGGGCATCCATGGGCTTTCCAAAATTTGGAATTTTACAACAATTGCATTTAAACCAGATGAGATTAATTCGAAGGGTACAAAAGTTTCATTCCTGCACTATCAATAAAGGAACTCGAAAAACGTCTGAAACCTAAATTAAGGCACCTTGTAGAATACACGTAAATGATATGCGTAAAGAGGACGTCTGAATAAAAAAACAAATGTAGCCGATACACAGGAGAGAGATATAGAATATAAATAAAATCAAAGTAACGTTTGGACGAGAGTTAAAACTAAAAAAAAAAGAAAAAGACATAAGCAATCTAAAACAGAAAAGAAGAGGTAATACATATGTTAAAGAAAAGCGATCGAGATGAGAATCATTAGAAAAATGAAGGAAGTATGAAAAAGCAGGCGACAATAAAGGTAATAAATAAGAAACATTAGTGGGAGATAGAAAAAAAGGAAATAAACAAATCACAGAACAGAAAAAAAAAGAGATAAAAAGAAAAACATAGAAATAGTACAGAAAACAAAAATAGCGACTAAAATAAAGAAAAGTATAAATAATCGTAAAGGTTAAGCAAAATAAACGAAAAAGGAAAAAAAAAAGCAAAGAAATTAACAAAAAAAAATATACAGAGACCTAATTTTGTACAGTAAAACACCGAAAATTCATTTGGTATTTTCGCAATCGGCGACCCGCCCATCATTTTTTACTTCTTGTAAAGTTCGAAGCAATTAGAAAATTTCAAAGAATTTCGAATCAATGCTTCAAAAAATAAAAATAAAAAACACAATGTAAATAAAAACAAACACAAAGGAAATGGTTCAATCGAAAAAATTTAAATGGAACAAAAGGAGAAGAAAAGATTGCATTTTTCAATTTATTAATCAATATTACGTCTTTAAAAATAATCAATAATAAAGATTAGAAAAATAAATATAGACAGGAGTTAATAAATAGATAGATTGATAGATAACTAGATAACTAGATAGAAAGATAAATAGATAGATGGAGAAACACTTATTTAAAGTGTAATATATAAATCTACATAGAAAATACCCGTTCTAGCACACACAAATTTTATTCTCAGATTACGAGATTTTGAATCAATTATGGAATAATAGAGTAAATTTACTTCAGGATATAATTTTACTAAACTTCATGGCAAGAATCTGTGTTCGTCATTTTATTAAAATTCATCATTGGGATTTGAATTTAACACATTGCTAATATTTAACACATTATTTAAGAGTGTTAATCGCAATTCAAAATTCATCGAAACTTGTTTAGTTGGTTTCTAATTACGATGCTAATGTAAAATATTTTGAGGCGGATGTTGTGTATAGTGTGAGAGGAGTTGTGTTTGAAGGCTAAGACAATGCAGTTTTGTAAAAAATACTGTTGGTTTGAGACAAGGTAGATAGTATTTATAATGAAAAATTCAAATAATTTCCAATTAAGAGTGAGTAGTACGAAGACGGAAACGAAATAGGAAAAGGAAGTAAATAAAAAGAAAGACAGGAATTAATTACGTAAAAATTAGTGACGATAGCGAAAGGCAATATATATATATATATATATATATATATATATGTGTGTGTGTGTGTGTGTGCGTGTGTGTGTGTGAGTATTTTAATCGTTTTTCCATAATCCTTAAATATTTCAACAAAATCAATAAGTTTAGAGAGAGAAGAAGAAAAAAAGTGTACATATTTATTCAACGCATTTTTAAAAGTGTATATATAGATATTGAACAACCCGACCTTCCTATACACACACATATGTTTTCCTTCCCGATATGGGTTGGATTCTAACACTATTTTCTTTTTATTTTCGTATGGTCTATGATCTTTTTCTTTTTTGCATTTTTCCTTTTAATACCCTGAAGATGTCCTCTGCAATAGGGACGAAACGTTGATTATTTCATAAATTCATTCGGTTTTTTCTTTTTTCAAAACAACATAACGTCAACCATCGCTGGTATTTTATTCTATTTTTATACACACACACACAACTACCCACCCACCCACACACACACACACACACACACACACACACATACACACACACATATATATATATATATATATATATATATATATATATATATATATATATATATAAGCCTGAAGAGTCATAGAGTGGATGAAACGCGGAATATTCAGTGTAGCTTAATCGCCATATATAGTTTATAACTTACTATATATATATATATATATATATATATATATATATGTGTGTGTGTGTGTGTGTGTGTGTGTGTGTGTGTGTGTGTGTGTGTGTGTGTGTGTTTCTATAGTATCCCTTACTACGTTCCTGTCGTCTCTGCCTGTTTTTCCGGCATTTTGAATATGACTGTTAATTTTCTTTTTGATACAGGTAGGTATTTTTTCCAAAATTAATAACATACCTTTAACATCCTAGGATATTACTCTGCCATTGAAATAGCAATAACTTAGCAAGCTTAAGTCTCTGAAATATGTTTTATTTAAAAATGTAAATGAAATAAAAATAAGTACATACTTGATTTTCTTCTTTTTATTATGGTCTCATCTGTTTGTTTTTGTTTTCCTTTCGGTTTTCTTGTCTTCGCCGTTGCTCTTGGATTTACCAATCTCTCAAATGTTTATTAATATCATTATGAGTCATACCAAAATAGCTATGTGGTGTTACGTTCGCAAACTTTCAAAATATACTTCATTTTCAACAGGAAGAGAAGAAAAAAGACTATGTGTGATCACTGTTAGGATGTATGCTTATGCACGACACCGGATGTTTGAAATAGCTGTTTCATAGTCAGAACAAGTTGTATGCTTGTAAATTATTTCTGAAATTTAAGTTTGCATTTTTGTCAGTTATTGTTAAAAATTACTTCAACATTGATTGAGATTGTCGGACTGACTTCCTCATCTTGGTTGTTATCGTCACAATGTTTCGGCCATTTTGCCCTCCGGCCTTCATCAGTTTACAGTTACCCAAAGGTGATGAGTTCAATCCTGAACGAAGGCAGTAAAAAGTAACATTCAAAACAGAGAATCAGCAACTATGTCCCAAAGCCTAGCTGGAGTCCGAACACGGTACCCCCGTAATAATAATAAGGGGTTGGGTTCGAGACTCCGAACAAACGGTTCCCCAGCTCGATACAAAACACCTGATGAAGGCTGGAGGGCAAAGCGGCCGAAACGTTGTGACGATAACAACCAAGATGACGAAGTCAGTCCGACAATCTCACTCAATGAAAACACCTCATCTCAAAATTACAGACAATTATTAGTTCAACATTTATCAGTAATTATAGTATTATTATTATGTATTCCAGTTAGAATTGTTCACTTAGAAGTGTTTACGTGCATAGGAAGTTTATTCTTTCCTTTTGCGTTATTAATAAATCTAAGGAAGTTTACCCTGTTTCAATATATCCCTTGGATATTATTTATGTATATATTTATGTATATATTTTGTAATTGCAATAATTTAACTACGCATTTATTGATTTACATATACTTTTACATATTCATTACAAATGCTTTTATTTGGCAATGTTTCATAATACTTAGTGGTAATTATTGTAATACATTTCAGATTTAAGTAAGGTTAGTTCAGTTCTCTACCTTATTTTTATTGTTTGATTTTTAAAAAATCTCTAATCGCTATTTAACTTTCTTATTAGTTTATTTATTTATACTTGTACCTATTTAATGCTTCATATGGGAAATCGTAGTAGCAAATTATATCATGTTTAGTTTGAGTGTATATTAATTAATTTATTTAATTACTAACTATATATTGTATGTTACTACATATTCAATATCTTAGATATAAGGGGCATTGTGCTGCGTGTCAGTGTATTGCACGAGTATCAGACGCAAGCTCGGTGGTTCGCTGATATTTCAGCATACGTTCCCACAAAATATTGTTGGTCTATGATAAAGAGTATTTGTAATTTTTAAGTAATTTATGCTTGATAATAGTACTGTTTGTGTTCCCGTTGTTATATCATAAAGTTGTCATAAAGCTCCGCTCGGTGTTTATTTTGGAATTGAATTTCCTCGCTAGATGGGAGATTGTACCGATATAAAATACGGGTACAGCACTCTTATCCTATTTTAAATACTCCAGAGAAACATCAATATGGCGGCCATCACAATATTTAAATAAGTAAAATGTTAATATTTATTTTGATAGTCCTATATATATATATATATATATATATATATATATATATATATGTATATATATATATGTTATAGCTACCATGCACATGGTTTTGGCATACATTATACGGTTCAGCTTACAAAAGCATTTTTAAAAGAGGTGTAAAAATATTATTCTACAAAAATGAAATCCAATGCCCAAAAGGGTAAATTTTGTAAATTTCACCGGATGTTCGCTTGATTTTTATTGCAAAACTTGTTTTTAAATAACATAGTGTACTTTGGGCTAATTGCATCAAGTCCGGGATAATTACGCCAACTAGCTAAAAGTACCTTTTTTGCAACCACGCATATAAAGAACACTTTTCTTGAGTTGGCGCAATTACGCCTGGATTTGGCGCAATTACCCCAACGTACGGTAGGTTTACTTAACTTCAATGTATAGATATTTCTTACATAAAATACTTCAGAGATAAGACATAGGAGACAAGGAAATACATATCATGAAAATAAAAAAAATATCAACTTCCAAAAAACTCTGGCTAGTTAGAGTAGTTATCAATAAATTTAGATAAATTATAAAGAACAATTGCCCTATGACAGAAAATTGAACTAAACTAGCATTGCCTACTAGGCGACCATTTGTCCAGAGACGATTGTAGAAACGAGATGATCAATATCTGAAATTCCTTCGATATCTGGAAGCAAATTTTTTTATAACAGCAAAAACTAAGAAAAAACACCTATGTCGAAACACCTAACGGTGTTTTTGTCACCGTAATACCTTTTAAACAGTAGTACGTAACTTTCAGTTTTTCAGTTTCTAAAACTATTTAAGGAAACTCTATTTAATGTTTAGTGGTCTATAAGCTTTTAGACGAGTTTTCGCGTCCATGAGGGACGTTACTTTTACCGGTCGGTTTTCTTTAGCCATTGTTATTGTCAGTAATTTCGTAATTTTATTAAGAAGGATGAGTGATAGAATCTGCAGACGGATTTGTGATCAAAGTAAAACACAATAATTTTAAAAGCATTATTTTGAAATGAAATGACAAAGCGGAAAGAATTCTTTGTTTTGGCGTCAGTAGGTCAAAACACGATAGATGAGAAAATGTTATTGTCAGAAAAAAGCGGTGTGTGCAGGTGTTTGAACGTTTTGACGAATGTACTTACATTGAATGGCGTAGATGAGGTTATCTGAATTGGTTTTCAAGAAAAAACGTCCGAGAGGCAGCACATCCATAGAGAAAATATGGTCGTTGTTGGCAAAAATCTGATGTTCACTTATTCATCTGCAAATGAAGTTGGCAAAAAAAAAATTTTTTTTGACAAATATACAACTTGTTATTTATACTTAGAAAAATACCAATAGAAACTGAAGAAAAAAGATTTGCGGTATCCCTTTAAACTCAATCCTAATATCAAATAATCAGAAGACTTAACTACGTGATAAAACTCGATCATTCTGGAATTTTATTTCAGTTTTGTTTCAAATTGACTTTGAACATTTATTTGTTATCAATAGGGATTTTATGTATTCGTATGCCAATTAATTTTCCATTAGTTTCACTTTTTATCTTACTTTTAAATAAATGAGATCTTAAGTATTTCTAAGAATTAAAAAAAGGATATTTCATTGTAAAACAAAGAATTTCAACAAATAAGCAGATGTCATAACTGTAAATCGAAAGCGAAACATAGAGATATTCATTCTACAGTTTTACAAATGCAACCATTTGTTCTTTCTCATAAGTATACCCTAAAATAGTATATTAACAAAATAATTTAGCTTCGTCGTGACCTCATAGATTTATGATTGATGTCATGTTTCAAAACATGAATTCAAGCATAAGCGAGAAATATAAATAAATAGTTAGAAATAAATCTAGCTATACATTATGAATGGCTTTGAAAAATATTTTCATTGTTTTAAAATAGTTTGTTTTAACTAAGAATCTATGCTCGTGGGCCTCATAATTTAAGTTTAAAAACTGATGTATTTTTGTCACTACAATTCAAATTGCAAATAGCATTTAAGTCCAATAAAAAAAAACGTACGTAAATTATCATCATGGTTTCCGTTCAGATAAGTGCGATACTCCCCTTGTAAGAGTTGTTTCGCGTGTAATTCAATAGTAAATACTAGACTACGCGTGAGCCGTTGGGTCAGTATGTTATATTAGGTATGTAATTAATGTATGAGCGTGACACTTGTGACGTCCAGAAAATAGTTTTTGTGACATAACATAAACATTTCTTAGAGAGTATATAGAAATGAAAAAAGAATATAGATACATTTCTGTGAATCGTTCTGTTTATAATTTTCATTTTTGAAAAGAAAACTTACAGCTATTGAATTATAAGTGGTTAGTCATACTTATAGGTAAATGTGCACTGAACAGACACCATAATACTTAAAATTAAATTCAAATTTTGATATATCTTTTAATTTAAACGCGAAAGAAAAAACAATTGGGAAGCTGAAAACGTACACAGTAAAACAATACGTTTTATCGTCGCGTAGATTATTTATTTGGAACGCAAATTTAAAAAAAAACATATTTTCTTATTTATTTATTCATATGGTAGTGTAGAAGAAAATGTATGAATGTTTTTTAAGAGAGGTGTATTAAAAATGGAGAATACGTTTTTAAAAAAAGAAAGCTGTAGGTAAATCACCGTTGTAAAATGCACTTACTGTTGTCAATAAATTAAAGTAGATTTATTTGTAAGAAAATTGAGTTAAAATAACTTAAACGTAATACGGAAATGAACGATGTAAAAGAATGCAGAAAGCATTAATAATTGTTTATTTGAATAATTTAAATGCGAAAAAAAACCCAACTGAGACGCTGAAAACGTGCACAGTAAAACAATATGTTTGCTTGTCCCGTTGATTATTTGTTTATTCCTATTTAAACAATAAAATTCTATCAGATTCAATACTATTAAAGGAAATAAGATGTGATCACTCGTAAAATAATTGTCATTTCAAACTATTTAAAAAATAAACCATAAAACTAATTGTCAGCAAAATTTAACACAAGTAAACGAATGCTATCTATTGAGGTAAAATTTGTTTAGAGATCTACAATGGTATTCGACGTAACGATATAATTTGAATTTGGAACAATCCTTTTTTAAAATTGGGTCAAGTTGAAAATTTATTACCTTACTGATATCAGAGTAATTGCTAGTCACGACTTTCTGATCGGAATATACCGTATGATTAATATATGTGAAATTTTATAACGTACATAAAGTTCTAAATTGGTTTCGTGTGTTATTATTAGGGCTATGACAACATAATATTCTTTTCATTGCCTTGACTCTCAAGTATACGTATATCCGACACAGTTAGACGCAGTTAATCAACAGAGAACCATACCACTCTATATGAAAGCATATAATATATCAACGGATACACACTAGTATCAAAACAATGAAAATAATATGCTGTTGTCACATCCCTAGTTATTATATAAAATAGCAGGGCCCAGGGATATTCCATATATCTATCATTCTTTTTCCGGGATTAAAAATATGTTCATTCTATGGATGGTTGGCTCGAACAAATCTCAAGAGAATATTATAACAATATTGTATACGTTAATCAAATAATCTGGTAAAATTAGTTTCAGAATATTTTATGAGAGTCTCGCTTGAAAACTTTGTAGGAGTTTATAGAATTTTTTTTTCTCCATTTTATGGACGTCTAGAGCTAAGGCTTACCTCACTAATAACATTATACGGATACTTGGACTGAATAGAGACAACAATGGAAGTTCGAGTTTCAAATTCAACAAATTTACGTCATCCGAGGAAATGATCAAAACTGCACTGCAGCTTCGACGATGCCACTTTTTAAAAAGTTGGTTGAAAAATGATAACTTATATGTGCATACGAAATTATCGTAATGTGTTATTATATTGATATGGTTCATCGTACTCCATTGGTGCAATCAAGTATAATTAATACTATTACCATTTGACCGATTTCTTTTCATTGTTTCTACTTGTATGACTTGATCGAACAATTCTAGCACCATACGACCTCCTCCTGAGAAAAGGACCACTCCAAAAATATAAACAATAACAAAAGTGAAACTTCCAGAAATTCGAAAAAAATCTATAATATTAAAAAAGGCAAAAGAAACCTCATAAAATGTAAAATAGATGAAAATAGGATGACAAATAAGCAATTTATGAATATTGAGAATAGCAGAGGTCCAAGGATAGACTCCTGAGGCACTCCCACATTTATATCATATTGTTTAGATATACGACCGTCAAGGACAACCTGGTTTTTGTCTTATTCAAGAAGGGTCTAATTATGTCAAATATTCTTCCAGTGATGCCGAATGATCTGATTTTCTTGAGAAAACCCTCATGCCATACCCTGCCAAAAGCCTTAATATATCTAGAGCTACCGCTCTACCCTCCCCCGCTTTGTCCAGTGACTGATATATACGTTCAGAGATTACAGTTAGGATGTCTGCTGTGGAACGGGCTTGCCTAAATCCATATTGTTGGTCAGTCAGAGGTTTATCATCTGTAAGGTGATGGACTAGAGCTTGGTTAATTATGATCTCAAATATTTTGGCGAAAAGTGGGAGGAGGTTAATGAGGCGATAATTTACTGGGTCAGTTCTTTCGCCATACTTCTTGAAAACTGGCACTACAGAAGCCGTTTTCCAGCAGGCAGGGAATCAAGATTCATTAAGGCATTTGTTGTAAAATCTGGAGAGAACTGGAGCTACTTCGGCGGCGCACTTTTTGAATAGCACAGCCGGGATGAGATCAGGTCCACATGCTTTTGCAGTGTCAAGCTTTCTTATGATAGCATGCACCTGAGCAGAGGTAATTTTCAGATCATCTAGTGAGAATATCTGTCTGCAAAGGAAAGTCAGGGAAAGGGTGATTAGCAGAGTCAAGTGTGGAGTTGGAGGCACACCGTCTGACAAGCAAGTTAGCCTTCTCAGTTGCTGAGCAAACAACCTCATGATTGTTGGATAGTGGAGGAATTGTTGGAAGTGCGTCAGAAGCAGACATGCCTCATTTAATTCCTCTCTGCAGAAAAAATTAAACCGATCAACATTCACCAGCGCCTGTTTTAACTTTACAAATCGGTTAATGCCAGCACAGGTAGAAGATAAGCTCGTGGGTTTCAACGTCGTGAAAGAAATATGCGTGATAAAACGCGTTTCTAATAGGTATTCATCCCCTCTCGTTTTCAAAATGGCATTAAGGACATTAGTGACTATGTGGAAACATTGATTTTGCATCACAAAACCTCCCTCGTTTTAATGGTAAAACTTCTGTCTTCATAACTCTTCAACTTATTTTAGTTGACAAATCAGATGCATTACTTTCAAAGGCCCCCGTATGTTGAGTATCAATCTTCTCACAAAAAACTTTAATCTTTTCTAAATTACAAAATAAATTGTTTCAACCGGTTATGAAAATATAAATGTGTTGTTATAATATTATTTTATTTAATTTAATAAGAATAAACCCATCTTTTAAGTGATAACAAGCAACAAATATATCACTTAGACAGATGGCTATTGGTTTTATGCATTTGCCGAAAATTTCCTTTACATTAACTCTTAAACGGTATGGTTTTGACATCACAACACTACTAAACATGCATCACTCATCTAAGTACACAAACCAGTTATCATAGATGCTACAGGGCTTATGAAGAAAAAGCTGAAGTCCTACCTTACTAATATTCCTGGTGAACCAAGTGCAAAAGAGATCCAGACAATTGCACTTAAGGAAACAGCGAGGATACTAAAAAGAGCTCTCGGTTGGTTTCAATAAAAAAGCGGGGCAATGTTGGCAGCTGGTTTGGCTGCCCCATACCCAGCATTACAATCTTCAAAGGAAGAAAAAAATGGCATAAAGCAGAAACAATGATCTGAACCATCACTCTGACTGGACGCTAGTCTTTGCCCCTAGCTTTATTCCAACGAGTGTTGTGTCCACCTATGAACGAGAATGGACGGTGCGTTACAGAATCTGGTAATTAAAATGCCTATTTCTCTAAATACTATATACTAACCAGGGCTAAGGATGTATGGATTTTGCCATCTGGTTGGAACTAGTGTGCCCATGTGATTTAACTCTAAGATAGATATGAACATTCAGTAATTTATAATACATTCATACTTATTATTATATATTTGATGTACGCACAGCCATTTTTCATTATAGTTTTTTTTTTATAAAGGGGTTACCATATATAAGTGCCCGAAAGCCACTCATGGATAAGGGTTGATGTGTGAATTGTAGTCATTGGGACAGTTACGTAACAGTCGTTTGTAGCGGTAATTTAGTATATTTAGATTATTTACGAGGACGGTGGAATAAGAATGTGTTTACGCTGAAGGTGAAGATAATGATATTGTAGTCAGCTGAAAGGCAGACAAGTGAAACAGAGCTCCACAGGCGGGAAATTCTAGGAAAGAAGCTTTTGCATCGAATGATAGTTAAGATTTAGGCACCGATTAAAAGTGGGGGAAATTATTTACATTGATTTTGGCTAGACTAATGATTTGGCGAGTAGGGATAGATTAGGGTTCAGGCGAAGATTTGTCATGGAAATAGCAATACGGCAAGAGAAGTCTTATCTATGGAAATCAGTTGCATGGATTACGAAGTATGTTTTGAACTCTGTCGAAGAAGGATAGGACCCTACGAGCAGCCCTTACTCAGTTGTGGCAACAGTACTCAATCCTAGAACTTTCTTAACTCTTATGAAGGTAGTAAATATCTACTAGACCGGTGGAATGCTGCAACTATTTTTCCAACGACTTCGGCAACCGATTTGATGTATATGCTCTACTACAAAGTAACCAAATGTGCGTTACATTTGGAAGCGGCTTCATCATTCATTTTCCCAGTCACTAACAATTTTTTTTCCTCAACAATTTCATAGAGAGGTCAAAGAATAATGCAAAAAAAAAAAAAAACAATTTTACAGACTGCGGACAGAAATGGTGAAGCCGATTCGAAATGTAACACATTTATAATTGCATTTTAATGGGTAATATACTTCAAATCTGTTGCCAAGTTTTTTCTAGATTGCAAAAATTTATGATCAACAAAATGGCTGACCTGTTTTTTTTTCTTAATGAAAATAAATCATAATCCAAGTAGAATAGTTTTAAGGTCCGTTTTCATACATGTTTTGCTTTTGGTTCTAAAAGTAAGTAACCGACTATAAAGTATCTAAGATTACTCAATGATAGGGGATCAGAGTGAATCAATTGTACAATGAACGGAATCTGAAACAATGGGCGAAAAAAGATAGTAAATTACTTAAATGTATTGATTATGCAAGTAGACGGTCTCATAAAAAGCTTAAACTTATATATATATATATATATATATATATATATATATATATATATATATATATATATATATATATATACATACATATATAGGTTTAAAAATATGTTGAGAAAAATTTTAACAAGAGTTTAAAACATATTTATTGCTTGGTAAGGAAACACATATAAAGGTAGTAGTTTATATTCCGCGGAGTTTCAAAGAATGCAATGGTTTTGCTTTTTACTGGAGGATAAACTAGCTAGCAGAACATATACGTAGATAACGGGGCTAGACGACAAGCTGATTTTATCATTTCGTAAACTTCATTCCGTTTTTGTTGTCATATATTGTTTGCATATTTTGAATATATATATATATATATATATATATATATATACATGTATATACATATATATATAAGATTATATATATAAATGTATATATATATATATATATATATATTAAGTAAGATGATTGATAATCTATAATTAAAATTAAAAATCGATTTCAGAAGGAAAAACAAACAAAAGCAATAAATTGACGATCGTTTTATGCGTATATAATTTTATCATATAGTTTTTGAAAACAAGTTCTCCTCATCAGCAAAAATATTGGATGGTGGGGTTTTAACTAAAGACACCAAAATAAACCTAGCATTTTTTTATTTAATCACTTTAAAAATTCAAATATTAAATAACCAGTGTTTATCTTCCTTTGAATATGCAAATAATATATTTTTAATAAAATTATCTCCCTCGTAATTGCAATTTTCAGCTAATTTTAAATGTAACGTAACTAATGATTTTAACTGTTAATATTGTTCCATAGCGTCTCCTTTGAAAATGTGTATATCAACATCTTCAAGGAATCATACACTACTTTTACCATCCCAATGAATGCATTGACGATGATACGTACGAATTTTAGAAAGGCGAACCATTGCAAGGTATGTATATTTTGTTAAATTATTTAAAATCTAGATTCTCTTAACCTTACCCTTCAACCAGATTCTACCTTATTTTATTTTATTTTTATTCATCCTACATTGTTCATAAAAAAGTAACTATTCTCCTTTATGTTTTAAATATTTTTGAGATACATCTGCCTTACTTAAAAATCCTAGGTTTATTAGCAAGGAGATACAAATATCAACTTTGCTATGTAAGGACTATAAAATATATTCGCAAACTAGTAAGCTACAGACGGTATCAATTATTAGAGATTTTACCAAGAAACCTATAATTTTGATCATCATGATCGGGGAGTAGGGGAGCTGGATAGTGACAATTGGTATGAAGGGTTGCCCTTACATTGACCAAGGTCTTATATGTGGGGTCGCCCCCACATATGGTCTTTGCTTGCAGTATCTGTCGGAACAGATACTACACTTTGATCTTGTCCCCCCCCGTGCCGCCGAAGCGGAAGGGGGTGGCCTTTCGGTCTGTTGTATTTATTTGCTTCCCCACTGAGCCGTTTTTTAATGTGGAGAGAGAGGGAACGGGGAGGGAAAGGGGGATCCTGCTCCCGAGAGGTGGGAAATTGGAGCTGGATAGTAACTGTGGTCGTAGGGTGATCCCTACCTTGACCAAGTTCAGATACGTGGGGTTACCCCCACATATGGTCTTTGCTAGTCATAGCTGGTCTTTGCTTGCAGCATCTGCCGAAACAGATGGTATTTATTTGCTCCCCCACCGAGCAAATTAGGCACAAGGCCGATTTTTAATGTAAGGAGTGAAGGGAGGGGGAAGGGAAAAAGGGGGCCAGCCCCCGAGAGGTGGGAAATGGGAGCCGGTTAAAGGTCAGGCATGTGGGGTTGCCCCCACATCTGGTCTTTGCTAGTCATAGCTTGCAGCATCTGCCGGAACAGATGGTATTTATTTGCTCCCCCACCGAGCAAATTAGGCACAAGGCCGATTTTTAATGTTAGGAGTGAAGGGAGGGGGAAGGGAAAAAGGGGACCAGCTCTCGAGAGGTGGGAAATGGGAGCTGGTTAAAGGTCAGGCATGTGGGGTTGCCCCCACATCTGGTCTTTGCTAGTCATAGCTTGCAGTATCTGCCGGAACAGATACTACCCTTTCATCTTGTCCCCCCCCCCGTGCCGCCGAAGCGGAGGGGGGTGGCCTTTCGGCCTGTTTGGATTTATTTGCTTCCCCACTGAGCAAATTAGGCACAAGGCCGTTTTTTAATGTGGAGAGAGAGGGAAGGGGGAGGGAAAGGGGGATCCTGCTCCCGAGAGGTGGGAAATGGGAGCTGGATAGTAACTGTGGTCGTAGGGTGATCCCTACCTTGACCAAGTTCAGATATGTGGGGTTACCCCCACATATGGTCTTTGCTAGTCATAGCTGGTCTTTGCTTGCAGCATCTGCCGGAACAGATGGTATTTATTTGCTCCCCCACCGAGCAAATTAGGCACAAGGCCGATTTTTAATGTGAGGAGTGAAGGGAGGGGGAAGGGGAAAAGGGGACCAGCTCCCGAGAGGTGGGAAATGGGAGCTGGTTAAAGGTCAGGCATGTGGGGTTGCCCCCACATCTGGTCTTTGCTAGTCATAGCTGGTCTTTGCTAGTCATAGCTTGCAGTATCTGCCGGAACAGATACTACACTTTGATCTTGTCCCCCGTGCCGCCGAAGCGGGGGGGGGGCTGTCGGCCTGTTGTATTTATTTGCTCCCCCACCGAGCAAATTAGGAACAAGGCCAATTTTTAATGTGAGGAGTCCAGGGAGGGGGAAGGGAAAATGGGGACCAGCTCCCGAGAGGAGGGAAATGGGAGCTGGTTAAATGTCAAGCCTGTGGAGTTGCCCCCACATCTTGTCTTTGCTAGTCATAGCTTGCAGTATCTGTCGGAACAGATACTACACCTTGATCATGTCACCCGGGCCCCGGAGGGCGCGCGGGCAAGCGGCCTGTCGGCCTGTTATTAGAGTCGAGTTTCGCTTTTTTGTTTATACCGAAAACCGAATGTAACGCGTGCCGATGCGGGAAATGTGGAATAATTAACGTTTGAATGTCAATAAAATTAAATAGACAGGCGAGCTCCGTGGATAACTCTGAGATATTACAAATTATAGATGATATAAAAAGTTGTTAACCGAGCAAGCGCTTCTCTGAAAGAAGCCTTTTGTGGACATCGAGGAAAAGCGTACATAATACCCACATTGATTTTCGCTTTTATATATATAGATAAGCTAATTTTTTTATTAGGTTTAGCACTGTCTTTCTTATGTAATGAAACGTTGTGATAGAAGAGCATCATATATATATATATATATATATATATATATATATATATATATGAGAGAAATACGTAGGTAGCTTAAAGCATTGTGGATAAAGATAACATATGAGAAATTAGAAAAGCTGTAAGGAAAACAAAAAACAAGCAGATGAGGTCGCGTTGAGACGAGGGTAAACAAGCATCTATTTATTTTTTAGTAAAATATACTTCACAATAAAAAGCAAGTCAAGTTACTGATATGTACGGGATAATATAGTCTATACATAGTAAAAGTCTTAATTAATTTCGTAGAAAAATAACCCCTTTATCTTCTCTTCTCTTTCTATCTTCTATCTTCTCTATTCTCTTCTTCTATCTTCTATCTTCTTCTTCTATTCTATCTATCTATCTATCTATCTTCTATCTTCTTCTATCTATCTATATAAAATGAACTCATTTTTCCCGTCTGATTTTGACATTAATAGGATTAAAAATCAAGATATTTCATGCAAATATAATATGCACAAACGGCAGAACAATATCTGAGGTGTGTTATAGACTTATTATTTCTCAAATTCCTCGATAATCTTAGATTTCTATACTTTTTCTGCTGAGAAGTCACGGCCACAATCGGTTAAGATCAATGGAAGTAGTAAAATATTTTCTCTCTAATAAATTCCTCCTCCTCCCCCTGCCACCACTTAACACCGTTTGGGGATCGTTTACAAGGAACAGTTGAGAAGAGAACACCGGTTTAGCTTCGTAGTTCTTTCATGTGAAGTTATTTAAAATCACTAAACCAAGCTGCAGTGTTCTGTGGCGTAGTGGTTAGCGTGCTGAACAATTCACATTATATTTTCACGTTCGCGCCGACTTACCGTAGTCGTTTTTTTTTGTTTTTTTTTCCTAAACAACTGAAATGGACTTTTCTTGGTGCCCGAACTGTTAACGTTGCAGGTGGGTTTTTTTTCACACTTTATTTTCCTACTTTTACTCATGACTCCGGGTTTGATCCTTCCTACTTACCTACCATAACATTTTTCAAACTCCCCCCCCGTCCCGGAAACCAACACTCGGGCAACGCCGGGTACTCCCGCTAGTTATCTTCTATCTATCTTCTTCTATTCTATATAAATAAAATGAACTCATTTTTCCCGTCTGATTTTGACATTAATAGGATTAAAAATCAAGATATTTCATGCAAATATAATATGCACAAACGGCAGAACAATATCTGAGGTGTGTTATAGACTTATTATTTCTCAAATTCCTCGATAATCTTAGATTTCTATACTTTTTCTGCTGAGAAGTCACGGCCCAAATCGGTTAAGATCAATAGAAGTAGTAAAATATTTTCTCTCTAATACATTCCTCCTCCTCCCCCTGCCACCACTTAACACAGTTTGGGGATCGTTCACAAGGAACAGTTGAGAAGAGAACACCGGTTTGGCTTCGTAGTTCTTTCATGTGAAGTTATTTAAAATCACTAAACAAAGCTGCAGTGTTCTGTGGCGTAGTGGTTAGCGTGCTGAACAATTCACATTATATTTTCACGTTCGCGCCGACCTACCGCAGTCGTTTTTTTTTTTTTTTTTTTTTTTCCTAAACAACTGGAATGGACTTTTCTTGGTGGCCGAACTGTTAACGTTGCAGGTGGGTTTTTTTTTCACACTTTATTTTCCTACTTTTACTCATGACTCCGGGTTTGATCCTTCCTACTTATCTACCATAACATTTTTAAAACTCCCCCCCCTGTCCCGGAAACAAACACACGGGCAACGCCGGGTACTCCCGCTAGTTAAAAATAAAAAATAAAAGTGATATTCAAAATGGCGGAATACATCATGTACACTGAAACAACTGTAACGCAGCAAGACGCATACAGACACAGAGACACAGACACACGACCGCGCGCGAACACATACACACACATACACATAAACACACACACACACACATATATATATATATATATATATATATATTTCATTTTTTCATCTTTATTATCTGGGCTATAATATAAATATATATATTCAATATATATATAAATATATCTATATATCTATATATATATATAATATATTTAATATATATATCCATATATATCTATAATATAAAGCTAAATGTGTGTGTGTGTGTGTGTGTGTGTGTGGTCACGAATAGGCTCCTATATGGTGTACTATTTAAAAAAAATGATTACATATAATAATAGAAGATGCATTGAAAAACAGGAAATGGTATGTTTGATCTGGCAGAACGGTGGTTCATTAAAATTGTGGGGTCTGAGCTCGCGCATGGTCCACAAAGTATTGAAAATTAAAAATTAAAAAAAACGTTTCCAAGTGTTTTTGATATAGATGTACATAAGAATAATTTGATAAGTATGCTTTAACTAAAATAGGGATGGTAAAATAGAATTGTGGGGTCTGCGTTCGCGCCTGGCCTCTATAGAATGGAAATAGGCACAAACTTTAATAATGACTTTTCATATCTATCTGCGTAAGTATGCTTTTATAATTATGTTTCAGTTTGAGGAAATATGGTATAATATAATTATAGGGTGTTCGTTCGCACCTGACCTCCATAGAATGGAAATATGTCACAAAGTTCAACAAGGTTTTTAATATGGATCCAGAGAATATTGTGATAGGTGTTTCAGTGTGAACAGGTATAGTAAAATAAATTATATTGTTTATCTTTTTTATTTTTACTTTCATCATATTTTGCTTTGGTTTTGATACCCAAATTTATAACCCTTCCTTTTCATAACCTATCATACTTTCATAAATCAGAGTCAATTTTCTGTAGGCTGTTTTTGAACCCAGTCAACGACGGGTACTTTTGCTAGCATATATATATATATATATATATATATATATATATATATATATATATATATATATATATATATATATATATATATATTTATTACTTTTTTATTAGCGTTTTATCTGTTTGGTTATATATGTTTCAGATGTTGGACTATATTTACGATCTAACAGCCTCGTCAGACCTTACAGACCTTTGTAAGGACTGACGAGGCTGTTGGATCGTAAACATGATACAACATCTGAAACATATGCAACAAAACAGATAAAACGCTAATAAAAAAATAAAACACATATTTGCTCTGCAATAATATTGAACCCTCTCTTTAGGTTTTTACTAATTACCAGTTTTACCATATATATATATATATATATATATATATATATATATACATATATATATATATATATATATATATATATATATATATATATATGTCTGTATGTATGTATATGCATGCAGAGGGAAAAGCCGATAAATGGGGAGACAATTTATTGCATGCAAAAAATCATATATATATATATATATATATATATATATATATATATATATATATATATATTCCATCCTCACTTATCTGGACTATAATATAAATATTTAGAATTAAAAAAAAATATTTAGAATAAAAAATAAATCTATATACACATAGATATATATATATATATCATTTATATGTATAGTTTTATATACACACACCCACACACACACACACATATATATATATATATATATATATATATATATATATATATAGGGAGACTGATTATTACATACAGAAAAGTCATAAAAAAATAGATGAATAGAAATAGGGGTAGAAGTGAAATCGTCGTACACAGATTTACATATCTAGATAAACAGACATATAGACAAGTGAGGAAATAATGAAAGAGAACCAAAGACAAAAATAAGAAAAGGGCTCGAAACAGGAGGAAAATAACATGCATCAAAACAAAGTAGATCCCGCCAGAGAGAAAGCGGGTAAGAGATAATTAGAGACAGAAACACGGAGAACAAAAGAGAATAAGAGAATGAAAGAAATAAAATAGAAGTAAAATTGACACAATAAGACAGAAAGGGAATGATCAAGCTCGGGAGAGTAAGAAGTACGAGTAATCCCGATTGTTTTATGGAATCCGTGGATATCATTCGATTGTTGTAGCACGCGTTAGCCATTTTAAAAATTGACTGATACTTGAGATAAATAGATAAAACTGATTAATGAAGAGATGGATAAACCCAAAAAGCTGAAGGTGAAGTTAGATAGATTGAAGGAATCATCATGACAGTCGGAAGATTCTCAGAAAAGGGTTGCAATTGGGTTGGGGTGGGGGAAGGTTAAATTAAGCAAATCCAGCATTATGTTCTTATTGAAAATAGGACACAGTTTTCGCGATTGGGCTAAGCGATGTTAATCCGCAACTTTTGAGATGAGATAATGTAATGTCAACCGATAAAGCCGAATATTGTCGTCCGTTTATCTCATTCTTCAAACATTTTAAATCGCTACTTAACTCACAGCAATAATCACGCGCCATTATGAAAAAGCCTCCACTCTCACCCCCTGCTTCGTTTTTATCTTCTTATTAATGAACCTCTACTTCCACCCTATTCTATCTTTTTTGATATAACTCATATTAAAAATTTACATTCTTAGTCTTCTTAGAGATAGTGTTCCCTGAATTCCGAGTGACAAGAGATCTACCATATTTTCCTTACTTTGGTTTATTCTTATAATAATAATTGCTAATTATTTGGCGCTATCATAACAGTCGTTTAGTTTGATTTCTCGCTGGCAAAAACTATTGCATATTCATAATTTTGTAGGCAACAAGCCTTCCGAGGGTCCAGTTCAATCTTAACTCTCTCGGTGAAGGTCTGGCTGATGCTTTTCCTCTTTGATCTTTTTTTTTTGCGTAGATGTGTGTCTGTAGGGAATCAGTTTATAAAATAACTTACGTAATACCTTTACACCAGAATTCCGCAACTTTCACATGTCTCGTCAGCGATCTTGATTTATGTGATTGTTTTCCGTATTCAAGGATTGTCCAATTTGTATTTTCATTTTTTCCCAGTTTTTTATTTTTTTTATTTTTCGGGAATATTCTTAGTGGTACTTTTATTGGAGGTATTATATTGACCTTCTGTATCTGCTGTATAGTTTTTAGTTCTTTGGAAAGTTCTTATATTTGCTTCGTGTTTCTTATTCCTTGACTTCCATGTTGTTGCCCACTAGGATAGGATAGTCTACGATTTGGCAATTATTTTCTTCTTGTTAACAATTATGACATCTAGTCTGCTTGTCGAATGAGGTTACCTTTTTGTACATATATGCCTTAAATGATTTTGTAATTTTCCTTTCCAGTCGAATACTTTTATTTCCGTGTCCAAAAATGCAGAATTGGCTGACATAGTTCAAAACCTTTCCCACAGAGTAATTACTTTCATGTATATTTTTTTTGGGGGGGTAAGTTTTATTATTATATAATTTACTGTTTCGTCTCTTTGTCCACAGAGTCTAAATCTGCTGTTTCCTGGGGTTTCTCTATCTTAGTTTGCGGCTGTAAGTAATGATTCTGTTTCGCTTTTGGATATCCGTTTCGAACACATGTATTTTCGTGTGTTTTTTTTTTGTTTTGTTATTCTTATGAATCATTCATCGAGCTCTTTCCCTTCCCTTCATTACTTTTCTTCCTGTTTTCTCGTTGCTTTGATCCATTTACTGTCCCTTCTGATAGTATTATTTGCTGTAATGATCAGCAGTTTGTGTTCTTGACGTTTTCCGATTTCTATATAACCTGATTAAAACCATCTACTATACTAATCAATACTCTTCTCTCGCTTCTTCTTGCACGTAGAATCTTCTAATCACCCCCCCTCCCGTTGCATAGTGTATTGTACATGAAGATTAATTTCTGGTCAAACTACCCCACTTGGTTTTAAGATTAGTCTAAAACTGATCCGGAATATTTTTCCGCTAGTATTGATCAGGTGTTTATTCTTTTTGCTATATGTCTGTTAAATAATTCAGTTTCTAAGAGGTTTTGCTCTTCTTATTTGTCGTATACCTTTCCCATCAAATATTTTATATATCGATTTCATTCTGTTTTCTTTCGGACGTTTTCAAATAGTTATATAGTATCATGATTTACTATAGTCTTTATATCGTTGTATAATCAATATTTTCAGTTATTCTTTAATTTTTTAAAATAGCTTGGGGTCGTCCATATGTGTGAGATATTTTTCCTGTATCATATTTTGAGTATATGGTTGAGTGACACTAGGTCTATGATAAAGAATAATAAATATTGTGGGTTTCCTTGGAATATACTCTTTTTTATTGATATGTCAATTTGATATTATTATCTAGGTGTCAATTCTGAATGCTTCCATCATGATTTTAATCGAATTGACTGCCTTGTTTGATATTATCTAGATAATCCACTTAATTATTAATGTTGCATCCATTTTGTAAGCTTTCTTTTATGTAATCCACGTTATGCCTATGTTTTTTTTTTCTTTTTACATCTTAAAGAATTATTCGTCTCTCTATAATAGGTCAGGAGTCGCTATTGTCAATTTCGGCAACCTTTTCTGTTATTCCAGAAATATTCTATGAGTATTAACAGTGTTGGTCATTTATCGTATGAGCAGTGTTGAAATTTTCCACATGGTTGCTATATTTAGGACTTTTTCTTTTTCTATGTTATTTAGAATCATTTTTATTATTGCTATTATTTACTCTCTAGGTGTGGCCACACAGGCTATCATCAAAGATTTATCTTTGATAACAATTTGTCGTGTTCTCTGTAGTATAATTTACAACAAGTCTCCTCAGATTTTAAGTACTTTTCACCTCTTTCGATAACCCTTTGCAGAAGTATTTGCATTATCACAACATCCACTAGCCATTGATTTCGCGTTTGCAGCGACCATTGGTACTCGTTAAAATTTGGATGGCAAAACACATTCCCAAAGTCATAATACTCTTTTCTCTAATCCCGCTTTCTCTCCTTGATCTTTCCACCCTATTTGACCTCCCCTTATTTATTTTTTGTGGTGCCAGTTTATGGTCATATACACACACATATACACGAAATGTGAGAGTAGCTGGAACACATTGGGCGCATGCGTGTACTTATAATCATACCATTTCAGGTTTAATGATTCTATCTGATGTTCTTTTCAGTTTTCTATTTCTTATACATTTTGTATTATTCTTTTTGATTATTTACACAGTCTTCTGTACAGACCAACCCTCTACCTCCGTCTTTCCATTTCACATAGAGTCGATTAGTATAATCATTTGGGTGTTGGCATACTTTTTCACTTATTATGCTGTTTATTGTTTCGTCTCTTTGTCTGCAGAGTCTGTTTGTTTTGTATTGTCGATCCTTGATTTGGTGTGGTTGATTCTAATTGCGTTTTCTTATGCGGTGCTTATTAGTGATTCAGTTTCTCTGTTTAGGTTTCCTGTTCGTAGGCTTTTTCACGTATTTTAGTTAGTCTCATTGGTTGTAATTTTTATGTATCGTCCGTATAGCTGTTTCTCTTCGCATTTTTTTCTTAACTCGTCTTTTTCCTCGTCTCTTCTTTTTCTATCTTCTTTGTTTCTACAGTGTCTCTTGCTACAATAAATATTTTTTCGGTGTTCTGCATTATGTATTTTTCTAATTCTTTTGCTGTATTATTTACAGACCAGCCATCTTCCGCCGTCTGTCCGTTTTATACAGAGTCGATCAGTATCATCCTTTTGGGTGTAGTGCATTGTGCATTATCATGATTTTTTTTTGGTCTTCTGGTCGAGGTACCTCAGTTTTTCTTTTGTCAAACGTATAAACATTCCTGAGTATCATACTAATTACACTGTCCAGTTTAGTTTCGAGAATTTTTCTTGTTTTTCTACAGTATTCCTTTATAATTTTCTCTTTTATTTATGTTGTTTTGATTGTGTCTGCCTCTAGACCTCCCAAGTATCAGTAGCTATCATGTTCGTCTAGTGCTCTTATCTCTGTTTGATTGGGCACTAGTTTACCTTCTGTTGCTTTCAGTTTTCCTCCCCTTGTGATCAGACTTTTCCATACCGAATTCCATTTGATATCCTTGCTGAAGATTCTGGTTTAGTTTATTCGTGTCTCTAGTTATATCTTTGTAATTTGTAAACAATTTCAGATCATCCATATACATTAGGTCGTTAATTCTTTCATCTTTATTAGTGAACTTGTATCTAGCTTGGCATTTTCTTTGTGTATGTTCTGAGTGCATAATATCAATGATGAGCAGTAGTGGTTATAAGGAAATCGTATTGCTTTATTTCATGATTACATTACTCTTTATATTTTTCTTGTTTTTATTTATTTAGAATAATCAGAGGATTGTTAATTTTAAAAATAAATTTAAAATTAACAATCCTCTGATTATTCTAACCCCTATCTCTCTTTTTCCCTTATCGTCATCATTATTGTTACTCTTCATACTCTATTGATTAATATACTGTACCCAATATATAGTCGTGATTTCAGAAGTTTTAAAAACATATGGTTTGGGTAGAATCAGTAAAAATACAAATAAAAACATTTAGATCTTATTCGTTTTTTTGCCAGGATCTGAGCTAATGTCAGATGGATATTAAAACTGTAATAATTAAACGAATTCACTCATGATGTATATTTTCGGCCTAGTCCCAAATTCTGTTGTTCTGTTTTGTTGTTTTTAATTTTAACCCTTAACATCTACTTTTTCTGAGTGAAAACAAAATCAAAATTGTTCCACAAGTCTGAATGATCTATATGTCAATTTTCAAGCATGCACTTGTCCAAATCCTCTATTTAAGTCGTAATTCTGTAGGTCAAGAATTGATAGAGTAGTTTGGTAGATACGGTCCCACAACAGTCGGACAGACAGACGAGTTCACTTATGCATATATATATATATATGTGTGTGTGTATATATATGCATAAGTATATGTACATAGATATATATAGATATATAGATAGAAAGATAGAGATATATAAGTAAAATGCAAACAATGGTTGAAGTTATGAGAATAAAAAGGAGAACCTAAAATAGATAAATGTTAATCAAAGTTTCATCCCTATTTCAGGGGACATCATCAGGATTGAGTGAAAAAAAAATGCCAAGGAAACAGGTTATAGACAACATACTAATGAAGAGGGAAGGAACTTTATGTTTCTTCTTACTCTGGAAAAATGGGCATAAGTGCGTGTAGGAGGGTCGGAGTATTCTATGTATATATATACACTCAGACACTCACTCACACACACACACACAGACACACACATATATATATATAAATATATTTATATATAAATATACATGCATATTAACTGAACTGTTAAATATTTTTTAATGTTTTTTTTTATATTTGCTACATTTGTTTTTATTTGCATTTATTTGTTAGTTGGCTAATACCTTATAAATTTTATTCAGATTATATTAGGAAAAAAAGTTAAGGATACATAGAATAGCTACGCAGGATCAATATTCATATTTTGCTATTTGATTATTATATTTTTTATCATGAAGTCTTAATTGTAGAATGCTTCTCTCTGCTTGATTTTAATAGTATTTAAAATCAGTGTAGTTCTACAAGTCTTTATTCAGCTCTAAACGGAACGAATTTGATGATTTTTGCACGGGTAAAGCTGAGCGAAATGCGTTTAGACGGTTGCCGTTCTTTATGTCTCTTCTGTGTTCACTGAGTCTTATTTCCAATTAACGTTGTGTTCCTCAGTTATTACTGGCTGTTTCCGAATCTGAGAAGAATGTTCCAGAGGAGCGACTTTTTTATGATATAGAAGTTATATTTATATATATATATATATATATATATATATATATATATATATATATATATATATACTTATATTATATATATTTACTTATTTAGGTCAGAGACAAATCGTTCCAAAAGTGAAGGTCAAATGTTTACAAAGCATAGCACTAGGAAGAGACTAGTTTGATGAACAGAGTCGAAGTTTGCTTAACGGTTGTTATTTCTAATAAATTGATACAAAATTAAAAAAATAAAGATAATAAACCGCAGAAATATAGAATGAAGAACAGACTATTCAAGAAATATACAATAACAGAAAGACAGAATGCATGACACTCAGAACGGTAGAAGATATAAAATTCAATAACATACAATCAGATGTAAAAGCAAAATATATAAAGAAGGAAAATATAAAGATACATAATAATGGCAAGATAGATATGAGAATGAATAGAATACTGGACTACAGACGAAAATGATATATTTCCACTTCCGTTTATATATGAATTAAAATATAAAAAAAGATGAAAAATAAGAAAGCACTTTCAGACGGAATTTTTATGACTTCAGACTCGTCTATATGAGCATTAAAAATTAAAAAAAAGATTGAAAAAATAATATAGAAAGCTCTATGTCTTCATTTTCGTCTACATGTAAGTTTAAAAGAAGTAAGAAAAAAAAAGAACGTCAAGTAAAATGCAATATATTTTCACAAACGTCTATGTTTTCCTTAAAGAAGAAAGAAGGCAGAATACAGGACGAAGTACGTACATCAAGGAGTAGCATGACGTCACTTCCGTCTATGGATTAATGTCGGCAATGTACAAACGTGATAAAAGCAAGAAAAGAGACACCTCGCTATAACATAAAACATTAATGAAACCGAATACAATATAACTGTACAAGGCATATTGAATTCAATACTGCACATTGCTAAGAAATGAAAAAAAAATAAGAGGTTGCAATATTGGGCGTTGATTAAAGAAAAGAGGGTTTAAAGGGTACGAACGATAAAGAATTGACGCTGATGACCCGGGGAGGTGGCAAAAAGGGATGAGCTTTATGTCTTGTGGGGAGGTAGTGAAATTAGTGAAATTGAAAGCATATAAGGCTATCGGGGTGGCAAGGTTGGAAAATGTAAAAAATCCGTTAGCATTAGTTTGATAATAATAGAAATCAAAACGATATCGAAATGGGAAAAAGGGGTTTAGGCTAGAATATATTTCTATATTAATTCTTGGTTTCGAAAACGAATTTATAAATTAACGCCTGGTTTGGAAAAGAATTAACGTATTCATTATTATTATTATTATTATTATTATTATTATTATTATTATTATTATTATTATTATTTATAGTTTTAGCGTAATTTTATTTTTTTACTATTTATATTTTCATTTCTATTTCATTAAATCTATCGTAACATCTGTTTTTATTATGCTCAGCTTTCTTCGTCATATTTCTTCTATTTCGTTTGTATCTGTGTTTTATTTCTTTTTATTCCTTGTATTTTTAAATTACGTTTCGTCTGTATTTATCTTGTTCTAAATTTTTACCCCTTAAAATTAAGTGGTTTTCTTTCCATTTCAATTTCACTATTATTTTGTTTCTCCCATTAAATTGGGTAATTGACTAACTTTTCATTTTCTGCCCCCCCCCACCTTTCTTTATGATTTGGTATATTACCATTACCTTTATTGGGCATTATTCTTGTCGTGTTAATGCACCGTTTTGCCAGCTTATTACTGGGGTTGGTTTTCTTCATTTTTTTCTTCTTAAGATCGACTCAAGGTGCAGTATATATTTTCAAATATTGACCTAGGATTTTCCTTAAAATTAGCTAATTTCTGAATGTTTTTAAATAAAGATGAAACGTGTGTGAATATGTAAGCAGTTCTTGTTTTTCCCCTTTGTTTCATATCCCATTACGTTGGATTATGTTTCCATATATATATATATATATATATATATATATATATATATATATATATATATATATATATATTTGTTAAATACAGACCAATGAACATAGTGATTTAAAAAATAAAAAATGAAAATAAATATTTTTTAAATCATTATGTTGGTTGGTATGTATTTAGCCTTTCTTAAATTCTGTACTCACCCGAAAAATTGTTACACACACACACACACATCCACACACACACACACACACACACATATATATATACATATATATACATATATATACATATATATAGTCATATACATACAGTACAGCTTCGCTGTATCACAGCTCATCAGTACGGTTTGACAGACAACTACCTCCAACAAGGATTGAAGCCCGACCGCATGTACTGACCATAATATATATATATATATATATATATATATATATATATATATATATATGACTGCTTTTATTTCCTCAAAAAGTCTTTAAATAAAGACGAAACGTTTGTAAATATATAAGTAATTCTTGTTTTTATCGCTTTTGTTTAATTTCCATTACGCTGAAATACGTTTCAATATATATATAGAAATATATATATATACACACACACACACATACACACACACACACACATATATATATATATATATATATATATATATATATATATATATATATATATATATATATATATATATACAACGTTTATGAAATACGCTTCTGTTTAACGGGTATATGAACAGCTTTTTTTGTAAATAAGAATTAGACCATTGACTTATTTCGGCCCCTCCAAAATTGTCCCAAATTAAAGAAAAAACATTAATAATAACTGTAATAATATACAATAATTTAAAAATTCTTCCGTCTATATATTGATTTAAATAAATAGAAAAAAATGTTTAATTGATTGCTTTTGTTCTGATGCTTTTTCTTTCTTCATCCTAATGTTTGACTCCCCGGGTACATGGTCCGACCTTTAATATTAAGCCGGAAATATACAATTTTGAATAATACAGTCGCTAATCATAATTTTGTTTTAACATCTTAATCTATTTAATTTTAGACATGTTGAGAGTGTATTTTTGTGTAGTGTGTAGACAGCAATAACTTTCAACTGATATGTAAAACATGGTTGAAAAAAATTAGAAATATACTAGTGCTAGAGTTTTTTTATGTAAAAAGAGTACTGTGAGTACTTTATCTCATGCTAATTAATTATACTGTACTTTGCAATATAGATGAGGCCTTTAATTTGTTTTAACGGAAATACAAGCTATTGCTGTGTATTAATATTGTGATTCAGCGAATGATGACAATTTCTGTATAAAAATATGATGGAATATTTTCTTGCCTTGTCGCAGCAAATAAGTATATTTTAGATCCTAGGCGTCGGAACTCGTACATTAATTAAAATTGCCTTCTTGAAGTCGCAGATATGTTTCAAACTCAATTTTATCTACTTTCTAGACATTCATACATAAACAACTGTAATGGTTATTTCGTATTTTGCCTACGAAGTCAATGCAGCCACGCTTTCTGTTGAATGCGGCTTCCTTCAATGTTATTGTTTATTTAGTGACATAGGTATTTTCGTTCATAGGTAATGCTTCTAAATAACCGTAGACTTCTTTTTTTGACCAGCTATGTTCCGGTATAAATTTTGTTTTCTGTTGAGTTGTTTATCTGTTAATCTGCCAGTTAACCTGATTGTACTTTTGCATATTATGTGCTACTAGACGCATCTTAAACACGTCGATATCTATATATGATAATTGTATATATGTTTGTATAGTTTTATGTCCCGCATAAAATTGGACATTTTCTAATACATATCTGTTATGGTGTTACTTATTAAATAATTGACGAGAAAGGACCAATAACAATTAAATAAATATGAATTAACTAAAATACATAAAAAGAGTAACTGAGCTGTGCCTTTGTTCATTGCTGAACTATTGGCGACGACCATACTCTCTGCGTGTCTGTCTGACTCCTGTTGTAAATCGGTTCTTATTCACCGGAAGAGACGTCATGGACGGAAGTGACGCCATGTAATACTTCATTATGCCCGGTAGTAGTGGTGCGTCACCAAAAATCTCTCCCAAGCTTTCTGTTCGTAAATGCTGTTAATAATTCTTAGATTGGTAACGCTTCTCTTCTGAACGGACCGTCTTAGGTAAGGTGCTGTTGGGGAGCTTCGAGCTTAAATGTATGGAAAATAGTGTCGATCGGTTCTACCTCCAACGGTTGTGTGTCGTTTTTATTATGTCCGCGACATCTTAATTGTTTTATTGTGGCGTTTATATGTATGTTTCAGTCCTTGATGTCCTCAAACAACGCTTGACATTCAGGCGCCCAATTCAAGGTCTTTTCTTTCTTAAGAAATTCGTTGAGTGGGACAGGCAAGTCATGTATGTTCTTTATGAATACTTGGTAGTAGTTATCCAGTCTCAGAAAACTTTGGAGTTTTTGCACATTATCGGGTACAGGTATGTTATTTATGGCTTCTGTCCTCTCAGAGTCGAGGTGTCTACCATTTTTATCAATCATGTAACCAAGTTATTCTTTCTCATGAAAAAAAATCACACGTAGCTTCTTTCACTTTAAAAGCGAAGCTTTGAATTCTTTTAAAAACCTTATGTATGTGTTTGCGATGCTCGGATGTGGATTTACTGGCAATGAGGATGTCGTTCAAGTAGGCGCAGGTGAAGCCGAGGCCGCCCACCATGGTGTCCATGATCTGTTAAAAAATCGCAGGTGCTCACTTGACCTCGAAAGCATACCTCCCAAACTTATAGGTGCGTATAGATGCAGAGGATATTCCCTATTCGACAAATATATGTAAGTACGCGTTGCTAAAATCGATCTTAGAAGAAATGAAACCACCGTTTAGTGTATTGAATACCTCCACTGTATTCGGTAAAGGATAGTGGTAATCTCTAAGAGCTGCATTCAGACCCGTTGAGCAATCGGCGCATACAGGAATCTGATTGGTCATTCTGGTCACATATACGGTAGAGACTGCCTAATCACTGGTGTTCACTTTCGATAGTATTCAAGCATTTATAGCCGATCCAATTCTTTATCGATTTAACCAGTTGTCGCAAACGGTAGGATTCGATTCTTCTTGAAAACAGGTAGCGCATTTTTCTTTTAGTTTGAAACTGGTACATCTTCCGAGAACCGTCAGTCGTTGCGCCCCGTAGATGAGTCTTCAAGTTTATGACAGGACTTGTTCGTAGGTTGGTTACAAAATTCAACTAGCACAATCGAATTCATTCGTAAGGGGTTGCTAGGTTGGTAATGGACAGATCTGAGTCGGAGTCCAACTGTAACTTTACTATCTTATTGAGGATGTTGACATGTTGTATTTCTTCAGGTTCTTTCTAACTTTTCTGTTAGATCTTGTTTGTCTAACATTGTGGATTTTGTTCATTTTGAAATACGTTGCTTTGTGGCCGTTCCTTGTCAAATCATGTAACGGACTAATGTTGTTCGCCGCAACGGATGCAGGGTCTTGAGGCCGAATCAGGTTTGAAGTTTGGATGACTACTCTTTTGTTGTGCCTGGTTTTTCTTTTCGTTTATCTTCCTATGAAATTTATCATTTAGTCTAAAACTATTCTTTCGTGCGTATGAAACGCCTGATTCCCCGATGTTTTGAAGTCCTTTAAACACTAACTACACGTTGACAATCCTCGACAAACTTCTAGAAGATGGGCCGTTGTTCATTTTAAATTCTAGATAGGACTTGTTGCTTTATCTCTGCATTTTTTTCTGAGACAAGACCCTGTGCAAAAAGCAAACATTTTACGCCGGTTGCTGATAATTAAGCTATACTAAAATCGTCACAGTGTTTTTTAACAAAAGACGAGAAACCGTGGTAGACTTCGTCGTCGCGTTTTACCAGGTCGAAACATATCAATCACTTGTAAAAACGTTTCTCGTCCGGGCTAAAAACTTCAGATAAGAGTGTTCCTGGGTAAAATATAATCAATGAACTTGCTGTGTTCTGTAGTCCCTAGCTGATGTAGAAGTAGGCAGATTTTTTGGGGATTAGTTCACTCTTTTTAGACATTACTCCACTCCAGACAAAAAAAAATGTATTGTATTTTTTTCTTGTGTGTGTAAACGGGGGAAAACATTTTTCTAAAATAAATATGTTCATTTTTAGCAACAACCAGTAAAAGCAAGAACACAAAATAATTAAAACCTCGAGAGAAAAAAATTAAATAATTAAGTTTTTCGATTTTGAAATAACATATTATTTTCAGCGACCGTTAGAAGTAAAACATATTCCAAATTCGAGGCGAAAAAATTGAACAATTTAAAAGTTTCACTTTGTAATGAATTGATCTCGAAAAAAGTGAGTTGCGACACACGTAAGATAAATTAGGTCAGCATTAAAAATGGACAGTTTCGTTTTTTCAAAAACAGACAGTTGCGTTTTTCTTCAAGCTGGATATCTAATTTGCGTAAAAGTACACAGTTATATAGAACATTTAGGTTAATTCTTCCTTAACTCCACAAAGCACAGCGTAATGTTCTTTATTATCAGAATAAAAAGGTCACACTATCAGCGGTTTATGAGAAAACGCCGTTTTGTTTTCAAAGACAAAAATTATTTTTTTATTGGACAACTAGCAAGAAAAAATAATACCAAAACGTCTAGTTTACAATTTTTCGTAAAGAGATAATCGTTTTTACTAACGACTTCGTTCAACTTTCTCGCATTTAAAAACTGAGATTACTTGCATATTTTTTTCTTTTCCCTTTTTCTTTACACAAAAAAACTCGCATAAACTGTTTCCAATAATCGCTGATGGGTTATTTTGTGTAAACCCTATTTTTTTCGTCGCCAAACTGTTTTTGTGTTTCTCGTGTAAGTTCAAAATTCTCACTCGCCAGTGTTATGGTGTTTGATTGACGGGGAAGACTCAGTAACAGCTAAATAAATATGTACTTACACAGAAAAGGGGTAATTGAGCAAGATCTTTGCTCACTGCTGGACTAATGGTGACGAACATACTCTATGCGTGTCTGCCTAACTCCTTTTATAAACGGGTTTTATTCACGGAAGTGATGTCATGGAAAAATTCATTATTCTCGGTGTAGAGGTGCGTCCTCACAAATAACCCAGAAAAAATAATATGTGCAATTTACAAAAAAAAAAAAAAAAAAAGAAGTAATTCTTTGATGGTCACTTACCGATTTTTTTAAACAGAATGATATTAGAAATTAGACACAATTTTCATGTTATATTTAATCCAATAATACAGTCCAAAAATTTAATTTTCAGTTTTTATTCATGTTGAAAAACGCTGAATCTGCGATTAATTCATCGTCTCATCATTTCATATCTATTGAAAGTGTTCTCCAAAACATCAGGGTCAGAGAAATTTAAGTTGTGTAGTGCTCTAGAGGCATCATTCATTTTATTTGTGTTTAGATCGTATTTGTTGCACGTCGAATTGTTACACGTTTTGTTTATCTATTTATTTATAAATATCCCGGCTTTTGATCTGTATATATATATATATATATATATATATATATATATATATATATATATATATATATATATATATATATATATATATATATATATATATCCAATCTGCTTATACAAAATTCTTTTTTTTTTCATCAATATTTTGATAACTGCATGTGTCCATAGGATTAAATAAACAATGTTTTACATTCGGAAAGTGTGTTATTTGTGACGTCTAATTCCTGGTAGATATTGCTCTTCTTATCTTCTCTGTCTTTTGTCTTTTTCTTCTGCAATTTTTATCTAAGATTTTTTTATCTTCTCAGTCATTCTTTATTTTATTATACTTCTTCCTGATTGGCGTAATTATTTTTTATCTTTTTTCTCTAATTATTTATCTTTCCCTTTATTTGCAGCGGCTTTGCTATCTAGCTCTGAACCTTCCTCCATCGTCTTCTTATTTTTTTCTCTCTTCATCATCCCATTTCATTCCATCATTTTAATTTTCTCTACAACCCCCCTCGTTTTTATATCTTTTTTATTCTTTCTATTCATCACTTACCTCTTCTCATTCTTTTTAATCTTTCTTCTTGTCATATTCTTAACCTTGTCATTCATTTTTATTCTCCCCTTTATCTTATCATTCGCCATCTTGCTTTTCATCTTCTACGTGATCATTCTATTCTTCAATATTTTTCAAAATTCTTGCATCATACTTATACATCATCATCTTTTCATCTTCTTATTCACTATGTGATTTTAACATTCTCCATCGACAGTTACGTAATATTTATCTTCTTCATCGTCCTTTTCCTTTTCATCATATTAATCCTCTTCGCATCCTCCCAGCTTAATTGTCTTCATCTGTTTTTCCTTCCACTTCTTTTTACTCTCTATAGGTCTTATTTTTCGTCATCTTGATTTTAATCTTGTTCATCTTCATTATTTTCTCTTCATCATCTCTTGATCATCTTCTTTAATTTTACATTTCACAACATTAGTGTCCCACAAAACATCACCACTCTTCAAATACCTTTGCCATCACTGACCCCATTCCCATCCCCAAGCGTGATGTTGCCTTCCTAATTCCCCTCTGATATTTTACTCCCTCTATACCTCCCCCTTTTTCTCCTAATTTTTATTGCATTTCCTTTTTTCGTCAATCTTTTGCGGCGCCATTAAAGAAAGCGTGACATTCTGATGAGATTGCCTTGAGGCTTGCGTGAAATTAACGAAATTGGAAAAAGAGACAAATCAGATAGATGGAGGGATGGCGGACCCTCAAACTCACCGTGTGGTAAAGCGGGTAGGAGGGGTAAATAAAGATAGTGACGGGTGTAGGGAAAAGAAGGCGGTAAACAAAATGTTTTTTTAAAGACAATCTGTGAGGAATTAGAACACAATCTAGATTTAGGGGGTTGGACGTAATGAAGTGAGGAGAAAAGAGAGGTGTCAAAAAGGGGAAAGATGAAAAGGTAAAATAGAAATATTTTTTTTTTAAATTAAGTAAAAATGAGGATACATGCGTAAATAAGAAAGAAGATAAAAAGAAAAAATCCAGAGACAAAATCTTGAAAATGCAATTAAGAAGGAAATATTCTCAAATCAAACGTAAAGAATAAAATTGACCGAATGAAATTATATCCAAGAAATGATGAATTAAAAAGAAAAAAAATAGAACGAATGAATTATGAGCACGAGATTAGAAAGTATGAAGTAAAAAACAATTGAACGAATATGCGAGAAATGATACAAAAGTGATAACCAAATTAGAAAGAAAAATCTGATAGAATTAAATTATTATATAAGTGAAGGAAAAGGGAATAACATAAATGAACAACATAATCCGTACGGAAACGAGAAAGAAAAAGTGAATAAAATGATGAAAAGAATTAATTCCACAAATGAATAAAAAATTAAAAAGAAATTAAAATAAAATTAAAAAAAAAAAACAGAAAACACAGAAAGTAAGAAAATAAAAATAAGAAATCATGAAATACAAAAATCTCAAAATGAATCAAACGGCAAAAAGAGATTTCAAAGCACGGAGCAATAGTAATCTGATAGAAAGATAGGAAAAAGAAATTGATTATCATTCAAAAGTTTAGAAAAATGATAAATAAGGAAGAAGCAAATGTAAATGGAATAAGAATAGATCAAATGAGAAATACGAATGAAGGAGCAAAAGAGAAAAAGAGATAATAAAAAAGAAAGAAAACAAAACTTCAAAACATATACCATACAATATTTCAAGGTAGACAAAAGAAAATCGATGAAAAAAAAAGTAGATCTGGCAAGACAAAGATGTTTGGAATTGAATAGATATCAGCCGATTATCCTTTCCCGACAATCGGGAGAAAATGGATCATTTTGGTAACCTTTTATCCGTCGGGCTGAGAGATGAGCTCATCAGACATAGAGAGTCACCCTCCCAGGCATTGCCTTTGTTCTATCGATTTGAATTAATTTATTGCTAATTACATATTATGGAATGCCTACAGGTAGATCATTCTTTTTGTAGGACGCCAGAGCTCTCCTTCAGAAAAAGGGGTCTGGTTATATTCTCCACAATTTCCGGCATTCTGCCACACTTTCTTTGGGTGAGAAGACAGTGAATTCATAGACTTAATTTAAGAAGGATAAGCGTTTTTCTATACTAAGGCATGTTGGCGTCTGTAGAGTGATGTCGGTTTTTAAAAACTTATCTTAATTTCGTATTTTTCGTTTCACTATTATTACAAAACAAAAGAACCCATTTTGTAGTCAATGTAAAGATTGGTCGATGTAAACCTAGATATGTGAAACGGCCAAAATAATAGGTTACGTTTACCAACGTGACAACACATAATGTATTTAAAATCTATTATAGGGACCCTATAGAATTATAGCGAAATAAAATTGGGATATAAGGAAATGATTCCCGATTGTTAAATCCAGTACGTTAAAGAATACATTGTGGATCTCTCTATATTCTCTGTGTTGGATTTTTAAAATAAAACGTAAAAATCTAAACGTAGATTTTCAAACTAAGAGGGGTTTGATAACAGTAAGTGATTACATATAGTAAACATAACAATGATAAAGATAAACGTAATAATTACGGAAATAAACTTTTGGATCTTTTGGCTAATATCAATATGTAATGTTTGTTTTGTCCAAGATGGTATGCTTGTATCTTCAGCCCTACTTTAACGTCTGACGACCATAGGATGTAAATATGTTACAAAATACTACAAAGCTTAAAGAGAGAAACAATGGTGACTAGTTATATAATGAGTCTAGTTGAATCTAAGTACTTAGGCGTTTCATTTTAAATAAACGCGGGAAAATAATATTGTGGTGTCCACTCTTGGGTTGGATAGTCATAGAATCGAAATATTTACAAACACGGCACCATATACAATCAATGAAGATTACTGATAAATTTCGTTTGGTTCCGTTAGTTATATATGTAAAAGTGTACTTCATATTGTTGTATCTCTTTTACCAAACGATCGAGCATATACTATATTACCATCGCAGGAAGGAGCAAATAGACCTAGAATGACAACAGCGTACATATACTATTCGGACCATGTAAAGAAGTTTGTTCATAGGAGAGAAGTTTTTGTTGTGGATGCCCTACAAAAAGTAAGAAAAGATTGCTGCTTTTCCAGCCACCATTCTAAAGAAATAGCAATTGAATAAAGAGTGGCAACTAACATCGACTTCTGTGAGCTAGAGAGATTGTAAGAAAAAGATCCGCTTATTCCCCATTAGATTGTGAAAACCTTTGTTTTCTAACTTGCTAAACTAGGAAGCATACTCTGAGTATCAACCCGCAAGATTAGTTAGCAGTTCATTCATTTAAGATAAGTTGTCTACTATGGCATCAGAGACCGATCGGGTTGATTTGTTTTCCACTCGTTAACAACAGATAAGATGTAAGCCACCCATTAAATGACTGAGTTGAAAGTCAGATTTATGATCTCATCATAACTTCCTCAACGTAAGAAGATTTAATTTCAATTTAGGCGAAATGATCCTGAACGTTTATTGTAAGAGAATGACGCTTGGTTTCAGAGACGTTAAGAGTAACCATCTCTTGTCCTAAGTGCACCAATAGATACTGATCGGAGAGAGGGAGAGGATACACTAAATTGTATTAACAGTGCTATTCAAAGTGCTACTATAGACATGTGTATTTTATTCTTACTCTTAATTAGTGATCCCAGCCTGTTATTTGATATATCATTAGTGATGATCAAGAAAATTATTGACACCAGAATAGATCATTAGAACATCGAGTATATGTGTTTTCAATCTTTGCTTATCAGTTACTATTTTAATATACTTATACTTATTATCTATTTCATTATTATTGGGGGGGGTACACAATTTGAATATTGCAATCATGGAGAGAAGTTATTTTTTTATTCATGATTAAAAGTAAAATACGTAAAAATCATGTTTAAAAAAAAAGGGGCGAAGAAGACGAAAAGATAAAAGGGGGGTCAGCTGGCCGGTTTTGCCTTCGCTTCTTTAAAGCTGTACGATGGATTTAAAAAAAGCAAAATTCGAAAAATATATATATTGTTTAAATAAAGTTATGTTGCGTTCAGTTCATAGGTGGAAAAATACAGAAAACTATTTAGATAAAGCAACGTTATAATATTTTCGAAGATCCTAGAGATGATTTACGCTCAAACATAAAAGACATTCACTCTATTTATTAAAAGAATACCGCCTTAACCGAAAGAGGATAGTCTTCAATATCTTTAGATGAAATGTGGAATGAGCATGACTCAGAATTGAAAAAGAGTTCATGCTGAAGTTTTCAGCACATGACGAGCTTTTTTTCTCATAAGATAATTACTTATTGAAGACCCATATGTGTTGACAAGTACTTTGTTATTCATTCTGGTTCATTTCCGATTCTGCTAGGCATGTGCTGTTGGAATCTTCCATCCAATTTCAACGTTGAACACAACCCGCACATTTAAAGCAAAATCACAATTTTGAACCGTTGCGCTGATTTTTTTTTTTTTTTTGATTTTTTGGCGAATTTCTCACTTACTGCTCCCAACCACGGTAAACGAATATATATATGAAGATATATTGAACATTTAGTTACTGTTTAAAGTTTATTTTCATAAAACTCAGTTATTTTCCTTTGCGTAACTAACCTTATCGCATCCAGACTCATTCTTAGAACATCAGTAATGATTTTAAATCCTCATCCATTTTACATTTTGAATAAATTATCAGGTCCCGATGTGTTGGAGTCCAAATTGAATTGATCTTAGGTTGGGGCAAAATTAATCCCAGCCTGCATGTAAATGTAGATTTGCGGTATATATGTATGGTAACTAGATGATGTTTTTGTTAATAGTACATAAAGGAAATCTATGGGCAAGTTACACTCTACTCCATAAGTATACTTTAACGCGGGATGAAAATACATCGTTAGTCATTAATAAACCGGAAAAAGGTGCAGGGGTTGTTGTGCAAAATCATCATGATTTTATCGACAAAATGTCTGCCATACTGAATGTCACGGACAAATTTGTAAAATTGGGCCCATTCGCAACTCATGATTCAACAGTTTCTTTAGAAACCTAATTCCAAAAGAAATTAGTTAAGTAGGTTAAATGTATTGCACACCCTTCTACATAGTAAGCCTGATTAAGCCTTTAGAATCTATCCGCCAAAGATTTTTTTCACAAAGGAAGTGCCACTTACCAAGGCCCAACTCCACTCGAGGATAAAGGTTAAAGAATGTACAGTGGTCTAAAGGACAATATCATAATAATCTTTAGGAATGTAAATTTGGGACATTGGATTACTTAAGGAGACGGCTCATCAAAAACTTATTAACGTTAGATCTAAAGATGACCATATTGTAGTCAGCTGCAAAGCAGGTACTCGGAAGAGAGTTTCACAAGTGTGCAGTGGTAAGAAAGAAGCTTTGTTCATGGAATCTACGTTTAGGTTTAGGCACAGATAAAGAGTGGGGGAAATTATTGATAGTGTGTTTAGCTATTTTTAGACGAGTGTTTCTCATGTAAGTTTGGCGATGAGGGGACCAGAGATTAGAGCTCAGTAAAGCACTTGCCATGAAAATAACGATAACACAGAGACAGGCTTGCAACGTCTCTTCTGTCAGAAACAGGTTGCAGGGAAGAGAAAAAAGGGAATTCCTCACTAGGCTACGAAGTCTATTCTGAACTTTGTCAAGGCAGGATAAGATATTTCTAGATGCTCCCGCCCATATGTGACAGCAATATTCTATCCTTGGATGTACTTGGCTCTTATATAGGTAGAGAATTGCATCAGCAGGTAGATATCTACTGAATCGATAGAAGGATCCGGCCTTGGCAATAGGTTTGATGTACGTGTTCCATTCAGATCAGGAGTAAAGGTCAAGCCCAGAAGTTTGTCAAAACATGGAGCCTCCCCAAGAGGAGATCCATCTATTTCAATTTATGCCAGATGAGGTTCTGAACTTTGATAGTGTAAAGATAGACGCTTGGTTTTAGATGCATTATAAGTAACGAGCAACTTTTCCCCATTGTACCACATGCTCAAGGATAGAGAATCATAGAGAACTTGATCATTTACGGCCTTTGATGTGCTGTCATAGATGGTAGTGTCATCAGCATAAATTTCTACGAATGATCTTAGTATGTGATTGGAAGGTCATTAATATAGACCAGGAAGAGAGCTGAACGCAGGATGGACCCCTGTGTGACTTCAGCATAAATACTATGAGCCTCTGATTTCTGCCTATCAACCACGTCTTTATTAACCTATCAGAGAGAAATGATTTGATTATTTAAAGGACATTTCAAGCTAAATCAAAGCTGGAGATCTTGTGAAGTAGACCTTTATGACATACCCTATCCAAGGCTTTTTTACATGTTAAGAGAAATGACACTAGAGATGAAGCCTCCGTAGAGAGATTCGGTAATCCTATGAGAGATAACAGTAAGCACATCTGTGTAGAGATAGCAGAACGGACACCATATTGCATATAAGTAAGATGTTTTTTTTTCTGAGGTGGCTATTTCTTTTTTATTTTATTTTTTTACATGGGGGTCACCACTTATCAAGGCCCGAAGGCCACTCAGGGATAAGGGTTATTGCGTGTACAGTAATCAATGAGATAGTATTGTAGTAATCATCAGTATTGGGGGTTTTGATAGAGTGCCTTATTTAAGGGGGCGGTTTGTCAGGAGTTTCTTTATGTTGGACTTGAAGACGTCCAAGTTGTAGTCAGGTGGGAAACAGGCAAGCGACAGAGAGTTCTCCTGGCGTGCAGTTCTAAGAAAGAAGCTTGTCTCATTCTTTTTATTCTTCTTATTTATATTCTTCAAATTTCTTCTTTCATTGCCATGTTGTACGATATTGTGCAGTTTGTTCTGCTATTTCTATTATTCTATGCATTCGATTTTCCAATGAATATCCGAATAAAGTGTTTTTTTTCATACACTTAAGATGATTCGATTTATAATTTATACAGAATAATGTTTGGTTCGGTTTGTGAAACAGTTCATAAGTATTATATTATCGTTAAGATTTAGAGTTACATCTAAAAAATTCACTATTTTACAATTGCTATCAATTGCTATTGCTAACTTAAGTCCATTAAAAATATTTTAATTTTCTTTCTAGTTTTTTTCTGTGATTTGATCGCTTGAATTAACTAAAAATAAAGCATCAACCTACCATTTAAACCTAATATTTTTTGTTTATCTCCTTCAGTGTGTATATACCTACCAGGTTAGTTACATCTGCTGAATCCGAGGAGCCAATCGTGATATAAACATGGTTCTTTCTATATTTCCTTGTCTATAGTTAATCATTATATCTAACGAGTAGGACCCATTAATTGACGTTGCCCAGGGAAAGCATGACACCTACCTTTGGAAAAAAATTAAACGATGGTGGTTGTTGGTGGCCTACTGCTGTCCCTGGACAATTGCGGACAATGGCTGAAATGAAATAATCTGGCTTCTACTGGTAATTAATGCTGGTTTCGGGCAATAACCTGCAGATTTTTTTTCACAGTGATCACCACTTATCAAGGCCCGGAAGCCACTCAGGGATAAGGGTTATTGCAAGTACATTACGTTAGTGTGGAGATTTGATGAAGTGTTTACTTAAGGGGGCGGTTTATTAGGAATTTGTAAACATTGGACTTGAAGACATCCAAGTTGCAGTCCGGTGGGAAGCAGGCAGACGGAACAGAGTTCCACAGGCGTGCAGTTCTAAGAAAGAAGCTTTGTTCATGGAATCCGCGTTTTGATTTAGGCACAGATATAGAGTGGGGGAAATTTTTCAGAGTGGATTCAACTAGACGGGTGTTTTTCGTGAAAGATTGGCGAGGGGGGACCAGAGATTGGAGTTCAGATGAGCACCTGCCATGGAAATAACGATAAAACAAGGATAGGCTCGCAACGTCTCTTCTGTGGGAGAGAGGTTGCAGGGAAGAGAAAAACGCATCCCCACCAAGCCACGGAGTCTATTTTGTACTCTGTCAAGTCAGGATGGGCTGTTTTTAGCAGCTCCTGTCCAGATATGGCAACAGTACTCCTTCCTTGGACGTATTTGACTTTTATATAGATAGAGAATTGCATCAGTAGTGAGATATCTTCTGGAGCGGTAGAAGGATCCCACCATCTTTCCAGCGACCACGGCAACAGACTTGATGTACGTGTTCCATTTCAGATCAGGAGTAAAGGTCAAACCCAGAAGCTTGTCAAAACACGGGGCCTCACCCAAACGAGAGCCATCCATCACAATTGATGCCAGATGGGGATCAGAGCGTTGATGATGTAAGGATAAGAGTTTGGTTTTGGATGCATTAAAGGAAACCAGCCACATCTTCCCCCACTGAACCACGCGCTCGAGATAAGAGGAGAGAGAATCAGAGAGAACTTTGTCATTTACAGCCTTTGATGTGTTGCCGTAGATGGTCGTGTCATCAACAGAGATATAAACGAATGATTTAAGTATGTGTTTAGGGAGGTCATTGATGTAGATCAGGAAGAGAGTTGGGCCCAGGATTGACCCCTGAGGGACTCCAGCATTTATATTGCAGGTCTCCGATTTTTGTCCATCTACCACTACTCTTATGAGCCTATCGGAGAGAAATGATTTAATTATTGACAAAACATTTCCAGTTATACCGTAGCTGGAAATCTTGTGAAGTAGACCCTTATGCCATACCTTGTCGAAGGCCTTTGATATGTCAAGAGCTATTGCCCTAGAAAGGAAACCTTTGTCAAGAGATTCACTAATCCTGTGAGATATAACCGTCAGCACATCTGCGGTAGATCTTGCAGAGCGGAAACCATATTGTGTGTCACTAAGAAGGTTATTCCTGCTGAGGTGGTTGACTATTTCTCTATTTAATATGGATTCCAGCAACTTACTCATAACACACAGGAGACTTATTGGTCTGTACTGAGAGGGAGATGACTTATCACCTGAATTCTTAAATACAGGGCAAACTGATGAGGTCTTCTAGGGAGTTGGAAAGCACTTCTCCTTAAGGCAGCGCTTAAATTGTTTCGTAAGTATGTGAGCAAGTTCTGGTTGAAGCTTTTTTAACACTATAATTTGGATGCCATCAGGGCCAGCTGCTTTACTGGAATCTAGGTTCTTGATTAGCTTGGCGACCTCATGCACGGATATTTGTATGTTACCTAGCTTGTTCTGTGTTATAGGAGGCAATATGGGGAGTTCATGGCATTCGTCGCATAGGGTAGAATTAGCTGCAAAGTTCTTTGCAAATAGTTTGGCCTTGTCTGACGCTGACGAGATGACCTCTGGTACATTGATAATGGTTGGGATAGAACGCACACTTCTGCTCAGGATCCTATTTGTTATTTGCCAAAACTGGTGAGAACCAAGCCGCTGATCAGCTACCTTGGATTAACCCGACTGGGCATATAGCTCTCTTGCATTTTTTATTACTCTTTTACAGTGGTTGCTGGCAGTCCTGAAAGCAGCGTTAGTCTCAGTTCATCTATTACGTTGGTAGCTATGGAAAAAGTGATTTCTGCGCGCGATAGCAGCAGCACATTCTGGGGAGAACCATGGCTGACTGTTAGGTGTTTGTTGGAATTTTTTAGATGGTATGGATTGGTCTATGCCTACAATTAACCATTCGGTCAGATCTGATACTATACAGGACACTTCCTTTTTTTTAACATGGAGTGCAGAGGTAAATCAGATATGAATGTACGGAAGTTATCCCAGTCAGCCATAGAGTATCGGTATACAGTACGGTGGAGGGGTAAGTCTGGGGGCTTCTTCCATTTCGTTTTTATCTTAACTACTACGACGGAGTGGTCGGAGGATCCTAGAGGAGAATGAACGGAACATGAACATAGCTCAGGGGAAGTTGAGAGAAAAAGGTCTAGGAGGCTTGCATATTGACCGGGTGTATCGGGCATACGGGTGGGTTGGCGAACAATCTGAGTGAGGTCATAAGCAATGGCAAAATCATTACAAAACCTCCCCTCATAATCTGTCTTCCACGTTATGGACGTTGAAGTCACCACAGATGTGGATGTTAGCCGAAGGATGTGAAGACAGTATGTGGTCTATTTTGTCAGATATGCTCTTAAAGATAGTAACTCCGCTGTTGTGGGGCCTATAGAGGGCAAATATAAATGCAGTGGTGTTAGCAAGTGCAACCCTGAAGCACATATAGGGTAAATTAGGATCTTCTCTAGAGATATCCCTGCCACACGGGAAGCCATCCTTAATGTAGGCACATATTTCATGCCCATGACGATCTTGGGTGTCAGATTTAGCTGTATAGCTGTATATCTTTATTTTTACACAGATGCAAGTAACTTACTCATGACGTGCAGGAGACTTATCGGTCTGTACTGAGAGAGAGTTGACCGATCACCTGCATTCTTAAATATAGGGCATACCGATGAGATTTTCCAGAGTGTTGGGAAGCAATTCTTTTTAAGACAACGCTTAAACAAATTTGTAAGTATGGAGCTAATTCTAGTTGAAGCTTTTTCAGCACTATAATTTGAATGCCGTCAGGGCCAGTTGCTTTATTGGAATAAAGGTTTTTGATTAGCTTTGCAACATCACGCACATATATTTGTATGTTGCAAACCGTGTGTTCTGATACAGGAGGAAATATTCGCGTTGGCAGCCTTGGTTATCTAGGTTGGTTGGTTGGTTGTTTTTGTTTTACGACATATCGACCCTTTTCGGGTTATTTAATGACGAATCCAAAGATTTTAAAGAAAACTTTTTTAATAGAATATATTTGTTGTTTTCACGTCGGTTTCTATTTAACCCATAGTTGGGACCCTAACAAGTACTACCACTCCGGGTCAGAGTGGACCTGGGAGCAATGGTAATTAAGGGGTGGCTCCACACTCCCCAAAGCCCACAATCTGGGGCCTCACCACTGGATATAGTTTAAGGTCATATCCAGGACCCCCATTGAGGGACTTTTACCCTCTGCAGGGGGCAGTCGGCGTATTCTAATGCCCCATTGACAGGGCCATGGTTACCTAGGGTAGAAGTAGCTGTAAATTTCTTGAGTATACTGTTAACTTAAAACTAACACAGCAGTTATCCTTTTACGGCCCATTTTATCTATGGAAAGCTCATCACAGCATAAGGCTGCACCATGGATATTTAATATATTACTACCAGTATCAGAACAGAAATACTGCATTAAAGTTTCATTAAATTTTACGAACTTTATTCAAATGTCTTAGATTGTTAATAAATTTATGTTTTCTTATGACACTAGCAATCTGTTTACTTGTGTCGCGATTTTAGAGACTATAAGTATCTATACAAATTCTTTATATCGTAGCCATCCTCTCATTTCTGAAATCATATTTATTGATTTGATGAAAGTTGTCACTGCATCTGTTGAATTTAGTTTAAACGATGTAAATAAATCGTGTATCCTTGGGATCAGTCCTCTGGTCGATAATGGCGAATACTTTTGTGGGCTTCCACCAAGAACAATTACTTTCTAGACCCATGAAACCATTAGTCTTTTTTCGATATATGAACAATAGATTTTTATGCTTTTCAATAATCAAAAACAGGCAAATATCTTTTCTCCGTACTCAATAAAATGCATCCCGTGTTAAAGTATACTTATGAAAGAGAGTGTAGCTCCTCCATAGCTTTCCGTGGTGTATTAGTAACTAAACCCCCTTCTCTGGAATCTTCGAAAATATGATAACGTTGTTTTATTTTAATCGTTCTCTATTCTTTCCTCGATACAGTTTTAAAGAAGCGACGGCAAATCCACTCAGCTGACTCCTCCTTATTTTTCTTCTTCCCCTTTTTTAAAACATGTTTACGTATTTTACTTTTAATAAAAAATGATAAAATTATTTCTTTTCACGATTGCAATCTAATCTAATATGTGTTATAGCCAGGAGAGAATGAATATATTCCACGGTTACGAAACCATTGCAAAACATTTAATTGCTTGTATGCCTGTGATGCAACAACGTGTGGCACATATTAAGGAATTACTTCATTAATTCATCCTACGATATATTGCAGTTAATATGTCTGCAGTCGACCTTGCAGGAAGATAGAGATATTGTTTGTCTTTATGCAAATGGTTTTCCTAAGTTGGACAACTCACACCACATCTTTATCGCACACAGGGACAGATCCTCATGCTTTTTAACTATTGAGCACTCAGGAAGACATCCGGCAGTTAGTAAAGACCACAGTTAACGAAGTCGCATCACGAACTCTGGAAAAATCAGATTGCGAGCGAAAGACTAGATCTCTGGCCGCACTATAGAACTTATCAATCAAACCAAACGAGCTTGATGCTCATAGAAGGATAACTTCCGCCAATTGGCTCGCGAAAATGCCCGTTCTGCAAAGACTGATCTCAATACCTACTGGCGAAACATCGCTGAACGGATTGGTAAGCTGCTTCAGTAGGAAATTCTCGTAAACTGTACCAAACCAAAAGTGACGACCAAAGAAAACATCCGTCTAAGTAAAATGTTGCTGGAAATGGAACCCCTATTCCCCAAATATTTATTTGCACGATTCGTTAGATACAGCATTTCGAAACCTCACTGAACCACGATCCGTCCTCCCAACGTCCCCTTACCTACTAATAAAAATCACCTCCCCGGGTAGACTGCCAACTGCGATTTATCATAGAAAGAAGAGATACGAGATTTCATCAAAAAACTAAAAATAACAAAGCTGCAGGAGGGGACGTACTTTCGGCAGAACCCTACAAGAGCTCTCCTGACCTTCGCCAGTTACTTATATCTAATTCTTGATGCTGTGTTGCGTCCTGAACACCTTCCTCGGGACTGCAGCGACCCCCAATTCGAGAAAAAAGGCGGCACGCGTGATTGGAGCAATTATAGAGGCATTAGTTTTATTTAAGTCGCCTCTAAAATTGTCTAAATTGTCCTTCTGCGTCGCATCCAGAATATCTGAGATTGCCGATCCCGACCAAACCAAACAGTTTTCGCATAGACAGAGGAGGTACAGATTACATTTTTTCCTCAAGCGAGTTTTCGAATAGCGTTGGCATATCAGCAATCTACCGTCATCTGCTTTATTGGTTTCATCGCAATCCTCGACTCAGTGGATAGCAGAAGCCGCTAAGGCATAATGCGCCACGATGACTTCCCGGCCAAGCTTCTCAACCTCATCAAAGCGTACTACACGTACAGCTAAACTAGAATGAAGTACTACGGGGAGGAATCCGATCTATTCGTCGTCCAAAGAAGCGTCTTCCAAGGATGTGTGCTCTCCCCCATCCTGTTCAACTACATAATCGACTGGATCCTAGAGAAGAGTTTAGCTGGTTTCGCTGGTGTCATAGTAAGCCAAGACTTATCCATCACCGATCTCGACTTAGCGACGGCGACAATGCGAGCTTTACCGAATCCTACGCTGATGTCCAGGACGCACTGGACGAGGTTAGTCGCATAGCCGAAATGATTAGGATGAGAATCAGCGCTTCTAAGACGAAAATCCTCTTTCATAACTCCCTTCACCTGACCGAGTGGTTATAACCCTTGATGGTTAAGCTGTAGAAGAGGTCAAAAACATCAAATACTTGGCGCTAATTTTACAGCCATCGGTCAAGCGAAAAACGAAAGCATCGCCCGTATCAATATGGCTAGAGCAGCCTTCGTCCGTTTTCAAAAACGCTTAAATAATATGAATGTTATATTCTAGTAAAAACTCGTTGATTAATTATTACGTTTTATAAATACTTCAACCCCTGTAAATTATAAATAGAATCAACGTTGGAAAAATGACATTGGCAGAGGTGGGTCGTTATAGTTTGAAATTCCATTTACGACTGCATGCTATATTAGAATTGTCATTGTCTAATGTTATATATTTGGATTTAGTACGCGCATGATCAATGTAATTAATTTATATTAAAATAACGCAGAGTCCGCATTATTAACGTAATTGCTTTAAGAACATCAATATCACGTAAGTCTAAAGTCTTCTTTTAACTTGATATGTGTTTTATAAATTTTAAGAAATTAAAATGCTGTGACTTTTTATCATAGTCCGAGAACTATGCTAACATAAAAGAGTATTTGGCATTAGTTTTGGGTAAATTTGTTTTGTATAAATTTATTAATCTTAATGTTTCATCAAAAAAATATACAAAATATTAATTACACTGTGCGCATCCTGACAAAGACGTGATTACGTAAGAAAAGTGTGCGTTTGAATAGGTTTACTAAACTTTCATTTTGAATTTATACTTAAACAATGCTTTTATCACGAAAAAAACACACCAAAAAAAAACTTTAATAATACAAAAGTATATTAATCAGAGTTACTTAATCTCTCACGCAATTACTTATAGAGTATTGTATTTTTACGAATTTTCACAATAGATATGAAACGGTGGGAGTACATTAAAGATTGACATTGATTACTGCAGACATGCTGGTCAAGGAGTAAATACAAACTAGTGCCGGCACATCTGTTTTCATCATGTGCACATGATATTCGTGTTATCAGTCGATGTAAGTAGACGGAAAGTTTAAGAGTAAGATCATGAAATAAATCATTGTCCACATAAATTAAAGGGGCGATTTATTACATATCGGATCCTTTACAAGTCCTGAGTGGACAACTGGATACCATTCAAGCACAAACAAAATTTCCTTCAAGTATTCTCTCCCTCAGACTTCAAAACCATAAAAAAATACAGACAAAACACAGTTTTTGTGTTTTCTTTGTTCATTTTCTCTTTTTCCTGTTAAGTTTCGTTTTGTTCTACATCAAGCAATAATATATATATATATATATATATATATATATATATATATATATATATATATATATATGCAACTTTTTTTCTTTCGTTTATAAGAAGCAAGAGATTGGCGCTATTTCCGGGCATCATTTTTTCTCGGCTTTCTGTTTTATTTTTTCCCCATATTCACGCATGTGTTTTTATTGATGACCTGTTTTTGTTATCGCCTTCGATCTACGTTTTTTTTATAATCTCCGGCATGTTTATCATCATTGTATGTATTCATTACTTGTGTTTTTTTATCCTAGTATCCACATTTCTCTCCTCACATATATATATATGTGTGTGTATATATATATTTATATATATATGTATATATATATAAATCAATAATTTTGTTACTGGTTTATAGAAATATATATATTCACATCATATTTAAGTTGAAATAAGCATTACATTTTTCTTAGAATGTTAAGATAGTATTAATTTTTGTTCATCTCAATTTAGGGTAAATCATGCATTAGATCCATAAAATAAACATTCATTTTGAAATAAACTTTGGGTCAACGCCGTATGCACATTAGTGTTATATTAGTGGTTTTCTCTAAAGGAGGAAGTTTCATCGGAGTATAAAATTCAGAAGCGGTTCCTACTTGCGTGTATATTCCCACTAAGGGATGTAATCATGGTTGAATTTTGGTAGATGTTCCAGAGATCTGTCGACGTCTTACATACAGCGCGTTGACATTACAAATAATCACCTATTTCGACCGTAATAAGCTCAGCATTGTTTAACTTACACACACACATGTATATATATATATATATATATATATATATATATATATATTTAAACAAACGTTGTTAAAAAACAGAGGGCTTCATTTTCAAATTGTATATTCAATGTGTTGTTCAAAGTTGGCCGCGTTGCTGTCTCTCGAGTAAAACATCTTCAGGAGAGCTGTGTGAGTATTATTGCGAGTAGGGCTGGTAGAAGCTAGGTTTTGCCTGCAAGTTGTGAGAGTCATGTGTGGGATAGAGGGTGCGCCCTGTTCTGTGATCAGGGCTTGTTCAGGTATACACACACACACACACACACACAGACATATATATATATATATATATATATATATAAACATACCAGCCCTACTCGCACTAATACTCACACATCTCTCTTTAAAATGTCTTCCTCAAAACAGAATTAGCAATACCATGAATTACTTTGAAGTACACACGGAATTTATAGCAATTATTTCGATCCACACAATAATAATATCATCCAAAAAATTGCAAAAATTAAATGTTCTTATAAGACGGAACCTTTCGGTTTTCCCTACCAACGTTTCACGTCATGAAAAATGCTGCCTAAATACACCATATATATATATATATATATATATATATATATATATATATATATATATATATATAATTCCACAGCCAAACAATGTCACAGCCCACAAGAGCCATGACAGTCAAAGAACCGGAAGTCCAAGACTCGAGTTTCGCGCCGAAATCCGACTGTGAGTTATAACCTTCTTCGTCTCAACAAGGGACGTGGTCATCCAACCAGCTAATAACCCCAAGCCTATCTCTCACAAGTAGGAGTTTTAACTCGAAAGGACGATGCCACCCAGCAATTGCTTTCAGCGCGGTTTGCATGATCTGTGTTGGTTTCTGGAAATTCTTGTGTGCAGTTGCTCAGATGGTAGCGTGCTTGCCTTGCATGCAAGAGGCTCGGGGTTCGAATCCTGAGTTCGGATGTGTCTAACTGATGAGCCCAAATGAGGGCGAAGCTCGAGTGTTGAAATTCCGGTTCTTTGACTGCTATGGCTCTTGTGGGCTGCGACGTTGTTTTGCTGTGTAATTTAATATATACAATCTCTCACATTCTGAAAATCATATATATATATATATATATATATATATATCAGAGAGGCGGTAGCACTCTCTATATAGGGATGGCCCGTACAGCCCTATATACGCCTACAAAACAAAACTATCACAATCTCAACTAAAATCAACTTATAAGTTTCAAAAATCACATATTCTTACATAGAAGCGTCTTACGAATCCAGCGAGTGTCAGAACGTCGGTTAAAATGTCAAAAGAGAGCAAAAAAAGGGTACAAAAATGGCCAATTCCTCTTTGTTCTTTCTTCTTTCTTCTTCTGCTTTCTTCTTTCTTTTGAGACGATGTATCTCGGTGTACGAACGGTATCTGACAACAGTTCAACCATCAATCGACTTCTCTTTACACGGAAAAGTGCACTGACCCATCGCTTTTTTAACAAACTCCATAATTAAATAAGATTACGTGTAATAACAAGTTTTAAACACTATATACCCAATGTAGACAGACCACTTCGAACACGGAACTTCTCTCAAAAGGGACAGCTCCAAATAATACACCGGATGCTCACATACGTTCCAGTTTGCCAGTGGCCTATATTTCTTGGACGCTGAATATTTGAGGTGAACGTTAAGGTTTTTCTTTAAACAGTAACCCACCAGCGTTAATGAAACCACGAAATCTTTATCTCAGTTGATCAAAATTGTTATAAGAGTAGCCTATCAGCAAGTACGACGTCAAAAAACAATGTTATAAAAGCAAATAATTCTTCAGATTTTGGACTGTAAAATATGTACAAAATGTCAATGCTGTGACCAGGATTTTAAGCTAGCATAGCACGGCCACAACGTGGGGTCCTAACCTCTAGATGATCACGGCTAACACTGACGTGTGTCGCTCTTGGCAGAAAGACACATGACTACTGTCAAACTATTGAAAAATAAGGAGGAAACTTGAAATTCTCACGCATGCGCAAAAATACACTATAGCAACCATTATTAAATGCAGCTCAATCTCTTCGCTCGCTAAGAAAAGTAGATCAGACCAGTTCTTCTAAGAACTCACCAAACGACAAAGGAAATAAGTTACATTAACCGCAAAAGAAACTGCAAGAAAGTAATCTTCTAAGAACTCACTGGAAGCTGACCCAAAAGAATCAAAATCCACGCCCTAGCCACAAAAATAACTAGATGTTGTGGCTACTATACACTATCTACTAATAAAAACAAGTAAGTTTTCTAAAATAAACTACAATAAATTAACCAAGTAACCTCACACTGTCACTGATTAGGACATCATATAAAGATAAGAACTACACTATTGGTGTATATACCGTTCCACACTTTAACTATTCGTGACGGGGTAGTATCTCAATTCTACGAGAGTTGTCTTGCTATAAGATAAGTGATATTATAGTAAGATACACATAAGTGTTATATTTTTACATTTAATAAAAAATGCCAAAGTCAGCACGTAGTAAAAAAGCTCAGAGAAATATAGACTATGAAAAAAAACAAAGTCAAGGAATTATCTGAGCAAAAAGAATACTATCAGAAAAATGCTGAAATAATAAAAATTAAGTATCATGCAAATCATGAGGCAAAGAAGGCTGCCTCACGTGCTGACTCAAAAGCACGGTATAACAGGGATCCCGAGGGGGAAAACTGCCTCAGTGCTCTTTATAACAAAAAAACAGAAAAAAAAGAAGGCTGTCTCACGTGCTGACTCAAAAGCACGGTATAACAGGAATTCTGAGGAGAAAAAGCTGCCTCACGTGCTCTTTACAACAAAGAACCAGAAAAAAGAATGCTGCCTCACGGGCTCTTTATAACAAAGAACCAGAAAAAAAGAAGGCTGCCTCACGTGCTGACTCAAAAGCACGGTAAACAGGGATTCCGAGGGAAAAAAGCTGCCTCACGTGCTTTTTATAACAAAGAACCAGAGAAAAAGAAGGCTGCCTCACGTGCTGACTCCAAAGCACGATATAACAGGGATTCCGAGGGGAAAAAAGCTGCCTCACGTGCTCTTTATAACAAAGAACCAGAAAAAAAGAAGGTTGCCTCACGTGCTGACTCAAAAGCACGGTATAACAGGGATCCCAAGGGGAAAAAGCTGCCTCATGCACAAACTATTATAAATATAAATATCAAAAACTGCCAAATCTTTGCCAAAACGCCAAAGAATGAACCAAGAAAAATTTTATACTGACGGTATGAACAGTTTAGAACTTTATAATACTCTAACTGTTTTATCAGAAAGGCGGTAGCACTCTCTATGTAATATAGAGCCGATGGAGGACCAAGAGGCAACTCCTAAGGCCCAAAACCCAAAGACCTAAAACCCAGCAGGAAGCGACCTGCTACTAATGGAGGCGGCAATGAGCCGCCTCCTAAAAAAGACAATACTATCATGAATATAAGTTTAAAAAATAAGACTGTAAGTAAAAATACTAATTAACAAGAATAAAAAAGCATTGGAAATGCAAAAGGATATAGGGATGGTATGCCAAAAAGTATACAAACAAGATAGCTATGAATGGTTAGGCACATGGAAATAGAATTGCATCCAAAGTATAGCCCTATAGCTTTTTACAACCGTAATGATGGCACGGAATGAAGATTGGAGAAAAGCTATAGGGCTATACTTTGGATGCAATTCTATTTCCATGTGCCTAGCCATTCATAGCTATCTTGTTTGTATACTTTTTGGCATACCATCCCTATATCCTTTTGCATTTCCAATGCTTTTTTATTCTTGTATATATATGCATTCGAACATCAGAGAAAATATAGAAATTCAGATTTACATTTTACATAAAGGATTATTACCACCGACTGGATCATTTCTGTTCCCAATGATTTGTATTTATTTTGATATTTCTTATACAAGCTGATATTTACATTACTTACAGTTGTGAAAAACGCCAAGATGTCGGACGGTCGTAATCTAGTAAGAACAACAACAATTGTTGACTTAATCTAATTCTTTTATAATTGGTTTAAGATACTAGCAAATATACTTCCTCAACCCGGTCATTCACTTTGACTAAACAGGGAGGAGGGCATCATGGTGAACGCAATGATTAATAACTGAATCAAAACGAGAAGATACTGACTGTAAAGATGGATTTTGATGAACGAACATTGCCCCACCCGAACTAAGTTATGGCCTGGGAAGATGATATTATTATATCAAAACATATTATCCCCTCCCCCAAAAAACTAAAAACAAAAAAAAGCAAAAGAGTAAAACAAATCCAGGTAACCTTTTTTTTTTATCGTAAGCACCGAATATATACTTTTTTATCCCATACCCCCATTCGCAAAAAAAAAAAAAAAAAAATTGGACACAGTGCCTGGGAGGAATTTTCGTGAAGAATGAAACTATGTAGGCATTCTTTTATGGAGAAAGTATAGTCTGTAAGAATTAACTCCCACACTAACTTGTAGTAATCTTAGAAGAATTGCATCGCGAAAAACGAGCACACATTACTGCTGTGAAGCAAAAGGTAATACATAGTAGGTTAGTACTATAACAAAAACTATACACAACTTTACACACACCCCCAGAAAAAGACTACATCAATATGTAAGAAAATTTCTGCGAATATGGTTTAATGAAAACTCCAAATCCACTGCATCGTTTCGCCTCAAATAGAAGATAGCTTCCCAGAATATAGTATACTCAAAACAATCAGATATTTCTTTTTCAAGCTAGAACATCACTCGCTGACATGTTACAAACCACATAATAGGGAAGGAGGAAATTCTTAGAAAGCTAGACTTGTAACAAGAGAACCGATACTACATTACCCAATCCCGGTTTAAAATTAAAAATAGCTTCCTAATGAAATTTTATTGATGTAAAACTGCATAGATTTTATTAGGTTGAGATGAAAGTGCTTACGATTTTTTTTATTTTTGATTTCAAATGTATTTTCAAATAAGTTTTCGTAATAATACCTCTAGCTTGTATATCATTTGAAAGAGCCTTTTTCGCTCTATCTAATCGCTAAAAAATGCAATCGTTTTATAGCAATCATGTTTACTTTTCCACAACGTTGAATACGAGATAGAAGAAAAGCAAATTAACACAACTTTCTCATTTCAATTCAAGCAAGGCCGAAAAGCTTCTAAAACAGCTCGCGATATTAACGAAGCGTTAGACCCAGGAACCACTACTGAACGCACGGCACAAAGATGGTTTAAGAAATTTCGCAGCGAACGAGTCTTGAAGATAATGAGCGTAGTGTTCGGCCATCTGATGTTAACAACGATCAATTAAGACCCTTACTCGAAGCCAATCCATAAAATCTGTCCGAGAACTTGCTTCAAAATTAGACGTAGCCTATGCGGCGAGTTCCAATGACTTGGCACTGACGGGAAAGATTAAAACAACTTGATAAATGAGTGTCTCACGAATAGAACGACAACCAAAGAAACGCCGTTATCAAGTGTCATCTTCCCTTCTTTCACTCAAAAAGAACGATCCGTTTCTCGATCAGGTTCTGACTTGCAATGAGGAGTGAATTCTTCACAACAATCGACGACGCTAAGGTCAGAATTTCGACGCGGACAAAGCTCCAAAACACTTCCTAAAACCAGAATAGCACCAAAAGAAGGTCATGATGACTGTATTATGGTCTGCGACCAGTCTTATGTATTACATATTTTTAATGCAGGCGAAACTACTACAGCGGTGAAGTATTGCAACAAATGGATGAAATTCATCAGAAACTTCGACACCAACACCCAGCATTCGATGCTTCCGTTGAGTCTCGAAAGACAATGGATACTCCTTATAGGGGCAGCTGCGCATGGAATTGTGTGGCACGGGTCGTGTAAACTCCAACCACACCTCTCCTGAATCGGCAACGCTTGAGTCCAGTGGAAAGGAGAAGTCCAGGACGACTGGAAACAATGCCGAAATAAGTGGAGAACACACACACTTCCTGGAAGTCCGAAACAGTCACCCATCTGGTAGTCGCAAGGCTCATCCTTGCTTAACTTCGATTATCTGGCGGGAATTGGTGTATAAAACGTGATTATGCCGTATATATCTATCATTAGCCAACAGAAAAGGCCCAATTCCCTTCCATTACAATTCCCGACCACACGCTAAACAGACCCTTCAGATGTTGAACTAATATGGCTACTGAACTCTGCCTCACCCCACATATTCTCTAGATTTCTCATCTACCGACTACCACTTTTTCAAGCATCTCGACAACTTTCTTATCAACCTGATATTATTCTCTGCTCCTTTAACTGAGATCAAAATGTAGTGTCTGTTCTTTAATGCAAGCAATATCAGCCATTTTTCTGATGTCATCAAATGTAAAATGAAATTTCATATAACTTGCCTTCCTTGAAAAATAGTTAACATTAACTAAAATATTTTTGTTACATTTTTACATAAAATCGTTTTAATTATTATCATTAATCATTATAACAATTTTACTATCGAGAAAATCATTTCGTACATATCAGAATACATGATTATACAATTAAGAAATGTATATTACAGAATGTTAACATATTAGACACTGATTATGCTATGCGTATGCGAATATCGAGTATCTCTGGTTGCTTATGGATATTTTCAGATTACTATATATACGATGTTTTAAAAGAGTATGCATCATAGAATTATGAGACAAATGTGTGCCGACTAGTGTTTTGTTGATGACGGAGCTCGGTTAAGTCGTGGAATATCGTCTATCGCAAATTTTACTTTCTCCTGCAGATGTAGTTATTTAGTGGTATCCGCTGATCAAGGAGTTAATTATGGGTTGCATCTTATAATCAGGATATAAATCAGCATATAACTTTGTTATCGTAGAACTTTTGTTTTCAGAATTGCTAACTGCCTGATGCGACTGCCGGGGAATACCAACGTGCTTTCTTTGTCTTGTTGTGTAGGGTAGAGTGCGCTTATCGTTGTTCAATGAGGTTTTAGCATTGAATTAAGTAAATATACGCCGTTTTATAGTTAATATTGTTAGAATAGGTTGAAAAAATATTCCGCATTATTTCATTTAGATAACATGTCTCCCCCTTCGACTTTAGCAGTTGGCTTTACCAAATGCTCCCTTTTAAGGGAATAGAAACGGTTTTACTGTCATCATTCACGCAATCTCTTCTTATCCGACGCCATTTCTATTATATTCGCCAAATACGTGTTCTGACAGATGTTCCCGTAACTATGGTAACCTTTATCGCTTGTTTTTTCTTGTTCTTAGTCTTGTTGTTGTTATTATTGTTGTTGTTGATGTTGTTGCTGTTGTTGTTCTTCTTCTTCCTATTCTTCTTCTTCCTCTTCTTCTTCTTCTTTCTTCTTCTTCTTCTTGTTCTTTTTGATCTTCTTATTCTATTCATTGTATTTTTTACTGTATTTTATATATTTCTTTCTTTTCCTTTTTTTGTTGCTATATTTTTCTCCTTTTTGATGTTCACGTCATCCGTCACTAGGCGAACATATTTAACTTAGTCGCCCGAGAAGTCAATAATTATTGTTACATAGCAAAGTTATTTAAAGTAAGAAAAAAAAACCCCAGAAAATCACAAAGTAATAAATTAATCTAAGGTTTTTGTGAAAGAAGGAGATCTACATCTCCGTGAGTAAAATTTATCAGGAACACTATGTTTAAAACGGGTAATTTGCTGAAGTTAAATGGCATATATGTTCGTGGATTTATATCCATCTATAAAGCATTGTTCATAAAACCGATTATTTCGTAATAGAATTTGCATTTCAAAAAGTAATTCCTTGAGTTTGCTTATTGTTTTCTATTAAAAAGTAATATTTTAAAAATATTTTTTTCCTTTTTTGTACAGAGAGGATAATGCATGTTGCCCCCAGACCAAAAGGTTTGAAAGTAATATATCGAACTATAGATAGTTCTCTGATCCAAAAACTAAACAGTAACTTTCTAATAAAACGGTTTGGACTGTTTTTTTTTTATTCCTCCGTTATTTTAATGTTTACATTGTGCGTTATTTGGTCATTTTCTTTTCATTTTTCCAATCTTAAATGTTTCAATAATTACTTGCCTCTTAACGAAGAGGGCAATTCTAGGCACTGGCTTACTTTTTACTGCGTAAAGAATCCAACTCTCTTGATAAGGAATAGTAAGAGAAATATAATTGCCTCTAACATAAGAAAGAAAAAATGCATTTCGAAGCAAACACTTTAATCTAGAAATTTCTATGAACAGAATCCCTTCAATGAAGAGAGATGCTTTTTTACGTATAAAGAAATTAATTGAGAGACTACATTACCGTTACTTTAAAACAAAATATGTCATCATTTGCTGCGTAATTTTCAGTTTGAGTTCATTTACATGTAGTTCAGTGTGTCTAAGGAAACTGGAAACTATATAGAAAAAAAATCGTAGTTATGCAAACACATTTTCGTATGACTCCCATCAATGTCAAAGGTCAGGATATTGTAGAAAATGGAAGCATTTGAAAACTGATTTAAAAAACGGTGAAAGTAGGAAAATTGCCAATTCTTTCTTGTTGAGCAACTACTGGTTTATAGGCTAGGAGTGTAGTATCTGTTCTGAAGCTACACTCACATTAATTATACTTCTATACTAAGGCAATTCAATTTTTGCCCACTTCCCGAGTACCCCTTTTTAGGGGAGCTGGTTTACCCTACATTATGTCACATTTCTCTTTCATGAGGAAGCGAATAAATAGCTATCGTAGTGTGTACCCTATCAAAATAATACTACTACATTGAGAAGCAACATGCTTAATAGCTGCTTACGTGAAAACAAACACTACACAACTGTGCAAAATACCAGTTCCAATACCAATAATCCTAAACCGCGTAATAGCCAACATTCGAGAAAACAGTTTATTCGTTAAAAACGTACGCAAATAATAATTATTAATTGAAAGTGATGTTTATTTGTAGATCACGAATATTTAAATACTTTGTTATCCAGCCTTGCATTTTTCAGAATTATAAAAAAAGTTTATTAGGATTGAAAATAAAAAGTGTGTGTGTTGTGTATAAATGCCTGTATACTGCCTAAGTATGCAGAATTGATTATAATTGACAAAGGGCCACGATGAAAATTAACCCTTTTTTTTATAAATTGCAAAGTTCGATCGCAAGATCTCATTAATGATGTGCACGACGGAAATACCCTCCACATTTTAAACTTTTTACTATATGTTGCTAATGAACTTATGCAAATGCCAATGATGTTTTCATGTAACTAATACGTTGCCATTTTGTGCAGTTACCGCATTCATACAATATGGTTTGGACTGGTGCACATCGTGCTTTTATTGTAGAAATGTTTTTGTAGAATGTGAATCTGTAATTGTAACGCAGAGAGCTTTTCGAGTTTATTTCATATTAGCACTGCATGGTGCTGTTCCAGATAGAAAATGACTACAGCTATTCATTGCAGTCTCATGACTACACGTTCAACATTAGAAAAAATCACTTAGGATGCCTCGAAGCGCTCAAACGCGAAACAGTATTCCAGTTTTTAAACTTTCTGTTATTCAGTCTTCTTCAAGTTCATCTCTCAAACATGCTTTGATCGTGGGATTGTCTGATGGAACAATCAGAATAATTCTACACATTGATATGCAATTTCATCCCTACAAATTAGTGATTGTCCAGAAATGGCTCAATGCTGACTGGGAAAAACGTTTGTCAAAATGCAGGAGATATTTCTGCTGCACCTCGTACATTTTACATGGAATTGAGAAATAAAGTACTTTACCTATAAACATGGGGCACACGTGATTAAATAAGTTAATATGAATTAATAACAAATAATATATATAGGAACTTGTTACTACGTAAGCGGATGCTGCGCTGCAGATGCTTGCTATAATGTGGTCCAAATTTAATAATGTTCCGAGTCGTAAAAATAATTATTGAAAGAAAACTATAGAATGCATTTCAAAGCCATCGTTCAAAGAAAAATATTAATTATTAAAAACGATATGTATTAATGAAAAATAATAAAGTAAAGTTTGCTCGTATACATCTGGTTATTTATATTTGTATTCCAGCATTAAAAGGGACAGATAGAAATCAGGGTCACGGGATGGTCCGTGTGTACGCTGATGTAACTTGGAGGAAAAATCTCATGTGACACTATCTTGTTTATAGAGAGAGGGATTGATAAAAGTAACGACTTTATTGAAAGCGTTACTGCATTCAGATGTCCGCAGCCGTTTATGCTAGCTTTATGTAACTGGCAGAGGAGAAGGCGATGTCAAAAGCTAAATAAATAATCTCATTTAAAAATTCAGAATATCATTTTTTTCATGAGTGGTTCGGAGACAAAAATTCCAGGAGTGAATGCATCCACTATAGAGACGACCGTAGATAAAATTCCCTGATGATGGGAGTAGCGATACCTAAGGTACGAATCAAATTATGGTGGTTTTATTTATGATGTACGTTTAATACATTCATTGGATTGTGACTTGAGAGACAATTGTATCTTGTTATGGAGGAGGATACATATATGCAAGAATTGCAGAGCAAAAACTCTTAGAATCGGATAAACTTTAATTTATATATTAAATTTCCGTCGCCGCTTCCTATTTTGTATTATTCACCTCTTTATGGCTTTAGTAATTCTGTGTGAAAGGAAACGTAATTATTTCTCTTATCGTATATTTTTTTATATTTCTCTATTACATCATTTATTTTCGACACTATTCATTCTCTATTCTTCTTTCTACGAAAAATTCAGTTCATTTCCATGACGACGAATCCTAGACATATGTTCTCACTCCACATATCTCGTCGCGAGTCTTATTTGGTTGAGCGATAACAAAGTTAACATGAAAACAAAAACACAAGACAATTATTTTCCTTTCACGTTGTCACAATCTTGCCATGTCGTTGTTCTTATCTGATAATTCACAAGACAAGAATTCCGTTTTTTTAAGGAACAGCATCTGTCTGGAAGCTGACATGTTGGGAAGAAAAAATAGACTAAAAACACAAACAGAAACTAGCACAAAGCGTTCCACATTCACGCTTACTGTATCCTTATGGAATAAATTTACAATTCTCCAAATTATGATGCATTAATAGTACGTAGCATAAGTTGGCATTTGTTTTTTTACAATACACTATGTGTATCACCTTCAGGACAATATAAATATATATATAAGTATGGACGGATCGTATGCTGTCTAAATACATTATATATATATATATATATATATATATATATATATATATATATATATATATTCATAAAAGTTTTGCCCCTAATAAAGGGGTGACTAAAACTTGTTGCTATGATTTCAAATGATCTGAAATATCAGCTTGGGGAGACTTGATTCCTAATATTTCTCATATGTTGTATATCCCCTCTGTTTTAAATCGGATAAGATTATGAATATTTGCAGTATCAAATAATCTTTATACAATGTGAAAATTACATTATGTAAGGAAACTAAAGAATGAAAGATATAACACATGAGAAGAATTCGGAATCAAGTCACCTCTTACTGTTATTTCAAATTATTTGAAACCATAGCATCAAGTTTTAGTCTCCCTTCCATCAAAGACAGAGGTTTGAGGGAAGTATCACATATTTTATCATTCATATGCTTAACTAGGATAAAATAGGCTGTGATATAAACATTTTATCGATGTAAAAAGTTTCCAAAAATAGGTTCTGGATGATGGATCATCCACTTAATGTGCGACATAAAACGGCAAATGCAACATAACTCAGTACACAATTCACGTCATTACTTCTCAACGAACATTCATTTGTAAAATACTTATCAATATCGCTGAGATTTCGAACTTATAAAATTGGCAAAATAAATATTGTATATCCATGAATATATCCGTACTCGTTACCAAATTGAATACTGAAATGCTCATATGTTTGGTTCTCTCAAACGAAACTACATGGGAATTTGCAAGCTTTTTGTACATTATAATACTATTTCATGGTTAAAATTTTATGACAATTGATAAAACATCTATATTTTCAAACAAATAAAATATGCCAAAATTCACTCATATTTGTATATATAGTGTTCCGCAGGCAGGCTACAGTTACGCTGCTCTGCTTGTCTCCCCTATTGTCATACCAGGCTAATGTCATCTGTATATATGTCTATATTTGTAATTTAGAAAAAAATCATGTAAGGGAAAATCATCACTAATCTTACGTTTAACATTATGACAAAGAAATTAACATTTTTTCATGTTACGAAACACAGGAACTGTGTTTTTAACATATTTTATGCAACAATTCAATTTGTGGGATTTGCCTATGAATGCATTTTGTCAAATATTTGAAACTCTAACGAGAGAGAAGTAATGTATAAAGTTAGAATTAAAAGAAAGTATCTCTGAAGTTATTCAGTCGGTCTGGAGAAAGAAAGGAAAATTTCAGCCAGCGTCAAACCTAAGGAGAATACAAAAAAAAAAAAAAAGAATTGTATTGTGAACCTAATTGGAGAGAATTAATGAAGAGTTCAAAAGATTGAATAAACTGCCATCCAATCAAAAGTCTAATTTAGACAATATGCAGCTCTTAACATCTATATCAAAAAATAAAAAACTATGCCACGGTGGTTGTGATGGCACATGCAAAAAAAAAAATATACAAACAGCAGAAACTGATAGACTCATCACCACGAAATTATGTGAAAACGTTTTGGAGCAATCGCAGTCGAATGTGTGATCGTTATATGAAATTTACGTCCCTCTGTAATTGAACTTTATTGCCATTAACAGCTTGTTTTTATTACAATCCAACTGAAACAGGATGTTTGTAAGACAGTTTGGCAGCAGGACGTCAGTAAATACTCAAACAGAGGCAGGAAAACTCTGTGACGAGAGAATTTCTCAAAATCATGACAATCAGTGTTAATATAGCTAATAGAATCCAGAACCAAAAATTACTGAAAGTGAGACTTCATATAGAAATAAACATTTAAGTATCAATTCATAGATATTTGTCCAAGATATTAAAATTTTCCTTAAATGATCGTTTAACATTATCCGCTGGATCAAACTATCCTGCTATTATCTGGAGTGAAGAATGTAAAGTCCGTGTTTTTCTAGTTGTCCCCGTGCTTTTCCTACATATTGACAGATATGTATCAGCATATTAGCGGATATTATAAAAAAACATGTTGAATTATAAATTTAATTCTGAATGGCTTTTTTTCTAGTCTCTGCGCATATACTTCAATTTCCTTTAATAATAAAAGCTTCTCAAGCCATAACAAAAAAGATTACCTATCAATATAAAAATAATATTAAATATAAATTTACCATTTGAAATTTAACCGGAACTTTAAATTTACAAATTAAAATCTAAATCAAAATATATAAACATATATTTTACAATGACAATGAGTTAATCTAAATCAGAAATTTAAAAAAGGAGGAGACACATATGACTATTTTAAATCCGCCTTTCAATGAAAAAGGTTCAAACTAATATATTTTATAATCATTGATGACTATTTTGAGAAACCGCATAAGGATAGTAATTTTTTCAATATGAACTTAATTAAAATTTCTTGGTCCACCGTTCCTTCCCCATGGAGAACAGAATGATAAGTTCTTATCCAGTGTAACTTTTATCCATTATGACGGAAAGTATGACGGAGCTACACTTCAGAAAGAGCTACACAACCTCATTTTTCTATAATAGAGGTTAATAGATATTCAGTAGACCAAAAACGCCTACGCAATTAACACTCACGTGCTAAGTCAATAGGAAGCGAAGCAGACAAATACTCGACGCTTTCGTTGTCATCACGCCGACCACCACCTTGATAATGAGAGCAGCAGGAAATAAATTAGTGAAATCCATTTTGGCGGGAATGCAAAAGCCACAAGGTGACAATTTTCAGAATAATCAGTCGACGGCACGTGGGCAGGTTGTACATACAGGAAAAACCAATGATTCTATATACCACCGCGCAAGCGACCCGTGTGACATGTTATAAGCCAGGATGCGCCCAAGTTTATCAAATTGAACATCGGTAGCGGAAAAAAGGGCAAGGTAGCCTACAACATTTTTCCAATATCACCGAAAAGAGCAGCTTATAGCTATTCAAGGAGATCAATAAGAGTATACATATATTTATTGAACGAGAGGAGCAACACGTGGTCTTTTAACAGCAAAGAAAACAATGGCCTCTCGAAGGGAATTTGATACTCATATCGCGGAATATAAAGACACGCATGAATGAGGCATTCGAGAGATTTCGAGATGAACATCGATTATGATGCCTAATACAATGGATTACGTGTATGATTTTGGTAAAGGAATAGTGTAAATGTGAGAGTCGATAATTGAGATTCTTTTTCTCAGCATCAGCAATGTCGACCATCATAAAACAGGAGAGGATGCGCATAAGCAAAATGTATCATACCTACTGATATTAATGTGTAGTGAATGTGTACAAAAATCTCGAGAAAAAAAGAAAAAGAAAAATATCAATTTCTCCTCTGATTGCAATGAACAAAATAGCAATAATAGCACTTCTATAATGAAATCTTCTGACAAACAGATGTTGGCAAAGGCTCCACTGCGGATTTATGGAAAAATTAGAATCTCCAAATATATTTTACTCATCATCTTACGTCCAATTTTCTTGATTCCCATATTTCTGATCTTAAAGATAAAAAATAGGAATTTAAATGGTAACATGATGTATAACATTGCTCAAGACATCACGGGCGACCATTGTAAAATAAATATCATTGCAGAAACAACATAGGAATATGGAGAAATAAAAAAAAGAGACAAACTAAGAAGGCGAAATAGACGGATAAAAACGACATAAATCGGTAGATAGATAGATAGATAGATAGATAGATAGATAGATAGATAGATAGAGAAAAAACGAGCAAGAGACGAGAGAGAGAGAAAGCAGGAAGGTGAAACTTACGGGGATAAGGAAATAAGGCAAGGTGTTTAAGGCTTGTGACACTTTGTAAAAAGATGGGGGTTACAGAAACCTTCACAATGGAGACGTGTATCGGATGGCGACCAGATAGCAATGATAGGTCCCTAGACATCGTGTAGCCCCCAACACAGAGCATGTTTCTTGTGTACTTTCTCCTGTATTCTTTCGTTTCCCCTTGTTTTTCCTCTCTCTTGTATTATACTTCTATCTATTTAACCAAATCTCACTCAAGATAAAGGAAAGTCTTCCAGCGACAAAAAAGAAATCACCGTTCATCGAATTGATCTAGAAACACTTTACACAAAGACAAAGATAACGTTCTTATGTTTCAAAAAAAAAAAAAGATAAAATGTAATAATTTTAGAAAGGTGCGACATTTTCTAATGCGCCCAAACGATTTTTTTATTCGTCATTTTTTACTGCATTCATTGTTCTATGAAAATATAAGATGAAATATTATTTTTGTATGTATGTCATAAGTTTAAAATATCATACTTCCCAGTCTGCCACGCTGAGGTTTTAGTTACTATTTTTATTGGTTAGTTTCGTTAAAGATAAAAAGAAGGTTTTTCTTAGGTTTGTTTACATTGAAGTTTGAAATTCTATATTCATGTAGTTGTCATGCTTACGTTTGAAAGAGACCATTCCTTTTTTTGATACCCTTAATATCTAAATAATATTTTCGTTGCCTTCACGCACTTAAATCAAACTGCTTCAGAAAAAGCTTAAATTTGCCTTGAAAGGTTAATGTGCACAAGAATATGAGAGTGACGTAGCCTAGTTTCCAAAGAAGATTATAATAACATATTATCATTGTTGTAATAACATATTATCATTGTTGTAATAACATATCATTGTTGTAATGGTATCGAGAACGAACTCGTACAGGGTTCGACGTTCGGTAATTCTGCGCAAAAACTAAGTCAGTGAAATGCTCCGTAAAAAAAGAACATTAAAATGTAAGAGGGCCACAAAAAGAACATGGCCTAATAAAATATGTTGGACAAGGAGTGCATTAAAAATTATCACTTTAGTGATTTTATTATTTCTGTTGAACTATTGAGCAAAATATTACTTTACGTATTAGTTCTTATTAGTTTATCCCGTTTAGGTCAGTTCTATAGTAAATGTACAATGGACAGTATTTTCATACAGATTTTAATAAACTCATATTTGCTAAGTGTTATCCCTTTTTTTTTCTCGAAAAAACAAAACAAAAAAACTAATTTTTCACGTCAGCATGGACATTTTCAGCTTTATCAAAACATATATGTTAATTAAATATATTTTTTATTCTCTGTAATTTTCACGCGTCCTGCTAATCAAAAGAATATTTTAAATAGTATTTTCGACGGCATGCATAGTTTGTTTTTGAAATAGCAGTTTACATTACTTTTCTGACTTCATATTGACTTTTAATTTTTGTTGGTTCCGTGTACATGTTTTGTATATTTCCAAGTCTTCATAACTAAATTAACTGTTCCTTTCTACTGCCATGAAAATTATTAAAAAATACATTTTAGTTGTCATGTAGTTGTTTTAAAATGATTTTTTATTGCGTTGTCGCACTAAAGTTTTGAAATACTATTTTAAAAAGGTTGTCAAGTGTAACTTGATAATATTTGATCTATTAAGCTTGTATTTATTTTTCTGTCAGAAAAATATATTACTCTTGTGGGAAGTTACCCATACGCAATATATAAACTCACCTGAAATGTATAAATATACTGGGAGGTATCGATTTCTGTGGGGTGTGTGTATTTCGTTGTACGCCATATTGGTGTTAAATACTACAGCTATGATTCTCGATGTATCATGTTTTATTGTAAAATGCAATATACATATATATATATACATATATATATATATATATATATATATATATATATATATATATATATATATATATATAGGGTAAAGCAATAACAGTATCGCCCTAATGGAAACAACACTACATCTTTATTTAAAAAAAAAAATATTGAAAAAATCAATTCATGTGACACGATAATGTAGTTGAGCTGACATATATTCAATGTAGCCGCCTTCAGTCAAAGTCATCGCCTTGATACGGGCCCGGATCTGGGAACATGCCTTTTCGACAAGCACCGGCTGGAGCTCAGCAATACTCGGCGTATGGTCCCGAACAGGCTGGCTTTAGTTGTGTGGGATGGCAAGTTCGACCCATAACAATTTAGTCCAGCAGATTATGGCCGGAGGAGAAGAGGACAGCGAGAAAAGGGTACAAAACTGTAGCACTCCTTCTGACGCCCGAGACTTTTTGAACGTGGACCGGCGTCGAGTCCAATAGTTACACCTAGTGTCTTCCGAGCGGCCACCTGGTTACCACACTCTTCAGCCCATACAGATACACTTTGCATTTGACTTTCAAGCCGACTTCGAAAATGTGAGATGGCATCATGTGGCTCTCAATTGAAACCACACCAGAATATATAACCATGGGTCGTTCGAAGCGTTGAGCTGTGCCCTCAAGCGTTGACTCGTCTGGGTTTGCATTTTGAAGGTGATAGCAATGGTCGTGTCATAATTATTTGGATCTATAGTGAGTATGAGTTGTACAGTGGAACATCTTCGACCTTGCATATTTAACATTGCGTCTCTTTCAGGCAAACTGTTAGGCTCCTGTCGTTTTTTTATGATTTGTACACAATTAGCAAACAAATAGATGGTCTGCAACAAAAAAATAAAAAAAATACCGGAAATGGAATCATGTCTTTTCTTGGCCAACAGTTTTATCGTTTTACTCTGTACATATATTTATTCCACCATATCCTTTTTATTCCAGTCAGTATTGTTTTTCGATGAACGTACTTTCGCCTTTAAGTTATTTTCCTTATTCAGTGAAACACGTGTATGACGTACTACATGTATATATGAATAAAATACTATGAGTGTGAAATAAATACATCATCTGGTTTTAGAATGATAACTAGCAATATATACGTCTGTGTGTTGTGTATATGTATGTGTGTGTGTCATTTTCATGTGTTGTCTATAGAAGTAACACAGAGAATTTATATAAAATCTAAAAATGTATTCTGATATAAATTTGTATAAAGGTAACCAATGCAAGTACTTTTGAGTCCCTACGTACACTTGAAGAGGACTTAAATACGATAACCACGTTAAAGTTCAAGTATAAACAATATTTAAATCATTCAAAATCATTTGCATAAGATTTCATTGGGAATAGGATGTAAGATGTAACAGATGTTTGAGTGTTGTTCGTATCAACACAGCTACTTGGACAAAACTTCATTAAAAGTTCGAATATACGTTATTTTTTATCAAATTCATATCAAATGTATAAAGATTTCCTGGAATAGTAAGGGGAGTGTTCTATACGTTATTCCCTGTGTTTAAATTATTCGTGTGTACGCACCCCTGCCTCACGAGAACAGACCCATGCTGTTACTGCAAATGCGAATATCCGATTTAAACATTTCCGTTTCTTCTGACTAAATTAAAGCAAAACAAAGAGAGTAACATGTAATATGTTTTTTTTCTATCCATCTAATCTCTAGAATCCACTTATCTGGCGATCAACCTATCTTAGACTACTGCATTATCCGTAAAATCAATTTCCATAAATTCAGCTGCGTTTTTAAAAAAAGACATGTACATTTTTGCAATTTATGACTATAATAAATTGCAGTTTATTTAATGCCGTAACCATCAAATTCTAGTATTGCTACAAATATAAATTGATTTCTTTCTGTCTTTTAACGAGAATGATAGTACGAATAGCATTCTTTGAAACTCCGCGGAATAAGGGATTTGTAATTTATATTGCAGCATTTAGTCGAATAATAAATTTGATTGTAAATTTCAAATTACAGTTTTAGTTTCTTTTCTCTTATATATATATATATATATATATATATATATATATATATATATATATAGTAAACATAGATTATATATATAATACACGATGTCAATAAAAACGAAAGTATATGAACATAGCAAAAACTTACATAATAGTGATACTTAGTAAATAAGGAGAAATATGGGTGTCTTACTTCATCCCCCTTCTCTCTCTCTTATCTCTCTCTCTCTCTCTCTATATATATATATATATATATATATATATATATATATTAATGACGCTCAGTCTGTATATGGCATATCCCCACTTGGGCGTAGCAAGCTACTATTTTCCACTCTGCCTAGGAATGATTAAAAAGATGTTGTTTTACATTATATTTACATTTCTTCATATCTGTACAGTCAAGAAAAAAGGTATCAGGAATTCTAAATTCTAAAGTATTGCTTTTCGAGTGGAAATAAAATTTAGGAAGAAAGCTTCTGGCATTTCGGGGCCCCTCAACGGTGAAGGGGTGTGATTTTGTTGCTAAGCGGGTGTGTTGAGGATATGTATGTCGAAGAGGCACAAGTGCAACGAGTTCATTAAAGCACACTACTTTAAAATCCTTGTAAAACAAACAGATAGCGGCGATGGGACAGGGGTTTGAGCTTAGTTGACAAAGTTGGACCTATTAGATTAGCGACTCCTTTTTAACCCTATCCAAGAGGAAGACACTAGTGATAGGCGCACCAGCTCAGAGTTGGCAACAATGTTCTATTCATGGACAACTAATGGCCTTGTAGGGGTACATGTGTGAGTTGTCTCCTAACACAGTAGAGGGATTTCACCTTTTTTGCAGCAGCCTTCGCAATGCCCTCAATGTATTTGTTCCAGTACATATTGCTCAATAATGTTTTGGTTTGGAGGAAGAATTCTCAGATAGGGTGTTATTTTTCATGGATATCTCTGGTTAGAGAGGGGTTTGTATTAGTAAAATGAGCAGCTTAGTCTTACTAGCATTCAATGTTACCATCCATGTACGGCTCCGTTACACTACAATCTGGAGGTCATTTCCTAAGGATTTCTCCATTGCTAACGATTTGGGTAAACTCGTTCTTCTCTCGTGCATGTTATACAGCGTTGTATTCTCAGCAAATATATGCATCTTGGACATCTATTATCAGAGATCAGGATTAATAGTGACCCAAGCATCGACACCAAAAGCACTCCCGAATCAATGTTATGCCGCTTTGATGCTATCAATAACAACCTAGATGATTCTGTTGTTTAAGAAATATGTAAAATATTTAGTATACGCCCAGTTATATCGTACGACTTAATTATCATTAGCAGCCTTTCGTGTCAGATTTTGTGAAATGCCTTGGATATATCAAAGGTTCCAGCGCTGCATTCACCCGCCATATCCAATGCATTCAGAGATGACTGTTAAAATATATGCAGTAGAACAGCATTGCATTAATCCATACTGCTTGGCAGAGAGAAGATTAGTCTATGCGAGGTGATGAACTAGTGCTTGATTAACTAAGGTCTCAAGTGTCAAAGATTTTAGCAGGAAAGAGAAGACTAATAAGGCGATAATTAAAGGGATCAGTCTTTTAGCTAGAATTATTGTACACTAATACCACAGAGAACTTCTTCGAACTATTAGGTAAGCAAGATTTAGCAAGAAAACATTGTAGAGCTTGGAAAGTACAGGGATTAGTTCAACCGATCTTTTCTTATTAAGTATATCAGAGATGAGATCAGGTCCACACGCCTTGGAGATGTTTAAGATTTTTATGATATCGCGGCATGAGGAGGGTGATTTTCATATCATCCGCATAGGGAAATTTGGGAAGGAATTTTTTGTTTGCTTTAAGGTTGAGTTGGGGGGGGGAGATCTCTTGAGAAACAGTTCAGCATTCTCGGTTGTTGGATAGCGCAGGATTGCGCTTTATTTACTAGATTTTTCTCAAAGACCATGTTCTGCCATTTTACGTGTTCTTGGTTATTTAACCATGTGTTTTTATTGTGGCTAGTTCGTTCTTACAATGATTGTTAGCATCTACAGATCGTTGCATATTTCTATTTAATTATCACACACACACACACACACACACACACACATATATATATATATATATATATATATATATATATATAGAGAGAGAGAGAGAGAGAGAGGGCCTCTACGGTAATAAGTCTTCATAATGTCGAAGAGAAGAGTGCCAATATTATTCACTAGGAAAAGGTAACAAATATTTATATATGCATACTTCAACATCTAATGTTAAATGATTGCTCCGTTGTGACAGAGCGGCATAGCGTGTAAAATATCTGTGAGCCTTTATTTTTACAAAATTACATTACCTCTCAAATCGCTTAAAATATCTCGAGTCATATCTTAAAGTATAGTCAAAGGAGAATATATGCAGAAAATCTTTGGCGTTAATTGATCTCTTAAAATATGAAAACATGCACTAAGTGTAACAATGCGAGTTAACTTATTGTTAAAAGCAACATTCCATGGGAATCGTGTCCTATAATTGTCTTTTCTATTTTACGGATAATTTCATGGCCAACTCGATTACAAATCTGGTTAGTGGTGATATTATAAGCTAATGTCACCATGATCCCTTAATTTTTTAATATTTTAAAGTTCGCATGGCTTATACCAATTAATATTTTGAAAGGTAATCAGTTGGAGTAAAAAGCCTCTGTGAAAATAGAAAGTATAGCGTTTAGTAATGTATGAAAGAGCCAACATACAGCTCGTATTTCTTTCACTTGGATGAAAATAGATTTAATATCCGTGGAATTTTACGACCAATTATTGGAAATGGAATTTAAAAGAATATATTTGAAAACCAAAATAGCATGTTTCTTTTTTTAAATCTTTTAAAATCCGTATTATTTTTTGACGCGAAAACCATCTTTGTCAAATATATATAAGAATTTATTTTATTTTTATCCTTCTTGTTCAAAGAATTTTTTCGCTGCCAATATGTGTCCGATTTGGTGTTAAGTATCGATATAATCTAAAAGACGACAAAAATTACCAACACTACGACGATATTCACATGAATTCTTAAATACAGCGTGTTTCATTTTTATAAAATATTCGACTAACATTTCTCCTCCATTCGTTATTTCTAAAGCAGCTTATTCATTCATATGTAAATTAATGCGTTTACATTTTAAACCACACATCTCCTTGATCAAAAAAAATAGTTTCACCGCATATGAACCCGTGTCTAGATCGGCACTAACGTATCTAGTGCGTAATACACAGATATATTTCACTAGCTCTCATCACGCGTCCAGACAAACCTTGCTCTCGATACACGGCCAGACACAGCGAGTCTTCTACACACGACCAGACGCAGCCAACCCCTAATACACGACGATGCAGCTAGCCTCGTATATACGGATAGACGCATTGACTCTTTACTCACACCTAGGCGCAACTAGCTGCTCACTTTCTTGTTGATTTAACATAAAATGTTTGATTAGAATCGTAATTATCTTCCCCATGGTGACTCTTTTTTTTAAGAAATATGACTAGAGTTGTAAATTACTCCCTTCCGTAAATCGACGACAACAATTTTCAAATATTCCGACTCACATCGTAATTTATAATGGATGATGCAACGACGGCAATTTTCAAAATGTTTCACTCTCGAATTGTACAAACAATTTTCCAAAACATGCAAACCCAAACCGTAAAGATACTTGACTCTCGTCTCGTAATTAAAACTCTTTTTTAACATTACTTACTCTCAGGAAGTTTGACTCTTTACATAGTGGCGCCAATCCAAGTTTCACTGTCGAAATACATTGTAATCTAATAAGAAAAAGATTAGGACAGTCTCAACATTCGCATGATATTTAAATCCGTACTTCTTACGCAGGTAGTTCATTAATACCAACTTACGATATTTCTATTTTACACCACAGTTTAACAGGTCGATAATAGTCCAGATTAGTGTGACAAATGTAATTGTAATTATCACGTTCTTTATGTATAATTTTTTTATTATACATAAATACCCAATGATTAAATGTATGACAAAACCTACTCAGAAACAAATATAAATAGCAAAGATACTATATAATTAATTGCGGGAAACGTAGTTTAGTGGGGCATTTGAAAAATGAAGGGGTGGGGGAAGTGACACCAACAGAAAGTAAAGTATCACTTGATTTCAAGTGAGATCATCCTGGTCATTTAGCTGGTAATTTTTAAATGGGGAAATACGTTTTTTTGCCTGCTTTCATTGAGAGACTATGTAGTGCGGTGCTAAAATAAATACATTTCTCTCTCTCTCCGTTTCTTTCTTTCTATCTATCTATCTCTACCTGCGTTATTCATACCTGCTAAGTTGGCCGTTTTACCTGTTTTTCCTTTGCATAAACATTTTTTATAAACTGACGAGTAGTTTTTGTAATTACAAATAAAGGTAAACCTGGTCTTACAAGGAGGATAGTTTGACGAGAAGTTCAACACGTGTCTACAGATGGTATTGTACGTGCATAAAAGTGTATGGCTATTTAGACAGAAACTATTTGATATGCAGCGAAGGAAACTTGAAATAGATATGCCAGAAGAAAAGACAACTTTTTGAAATGAATAACATGCAAGATTTTGTGGAGAGTGAGAAAGATAGGAAGATGGAACATGAAAATAGAGTTAACGACACGAGCAAGTAATGAAATAAAGTTTTATTTTCCAAATATAGCGACAAGCATTAAAAAAAAAGAAACGTAAATGGGTGAGAAACGGAAGGGAAAATGAGACATGCACACCTGTGGACAATAACGGATACGCAAATACGTTATTTTGTTTGAAAATAACCAAAACAAACTTCACTGCGGAATTGATATTTGACCTAATTCACTTTTTAGTTAATTCAACACGTTTTTTTTGTTTTTTTTTTGTCGCTTTTGCCTCAATGATTCGAGTTCGACCCCCCTCAAACATTTTGGGATTTTTCAAACATACGGGCACTACCGGACCGTTCATATTGCATCACGTTCATTTTTTTAAATTGTTTTTTTTTACACGATTTTTTTAAATAGTTTTAACATTGTTTATTTTTCTAATATTTAAACAGGGTTATGACTTCGCTTTGTTTTCATTTTATCACCCCCACCCCAACGCCAATCACACACGCCTCTAAAAACCAGGGCAACGCCAGACAACGCCGGGCAACGCCGGGTACCCCCCCCCCCGCTAGTAAAGCCATAATATCAATACACAAATAGTAAGAGTAACGGGTAAAACTAGCACGCAGCACTCAATCAAAAGGAACAAAAGCGAGACAATAGCAAATATGTTATTTTTTTTGTTCTTTATTTACGGCAATGCTTTCCAACTGTGTCTAAAATAAGATGATAATAATAACAAATTTTCCAACTGGATTCGAGTAAATGATATTTAATCCAACATTGTCTAGTAGAATATTATGTGAGATTGCTAATACATTTTCATGATTGACAGAACTTATCACACCAAATCTACTGGTTGCAGTAGCGATTTGGGGGAGCAAATTTTGCCCAAATATGTAAATGCTGAGAAAACAGTGAGTGACAGGGCGTGTCATTAATGTGTGTTTAATGTATAAGAAGAGGTAAACTATTATTTATCATTATAAAAGTTATATCGTAATTCGTGTATCTCTTCGAAATTACTTCCTCCTTTTAACTCCATTGTTAGAACAGTGTGGAAGCGTTAGTGTTTTGATAAATGGAGTTCGTGTCAAAGCCGATTAAGACGTGAAAATTGAATAATACGGGTTGGGATTAAAACATAAATGTGTTGTGCTTCGTAAGTATTAATCGGTGGGAAGGATATTGGTATTCTTTGTTCCTGAAGAGGAGTAAAGGTATCTAACAAAAATAGATGGCTGACCGAAAAGATAAGACAGGGGATGTTTAAGAAAATGGCAATGAGAATGGAGAAATAGCCTGGGAAACAAGAAGTCAATAATGTAAAATAGTGGAAGTCGTAGTTTCAGTGGAGAGGTTTATAGATAATAGAGATCAGAGTATAACACTATGCGGAGGTTTATAGTATTTTGAGTGAGGTCACTCATTCTGATATAGTAGGACTACCAGGCTGCATATCGTTGTCCGGTCGTAAAATACGCGTAAATATTATATTTTAATTTATTTATTTTTAATTCAGGTAGAGTTCGCTTTTAGCTAATAACTTATCGGTCATTATATTGTATATGTAGTATAGTAGTAAGTCCCTAAGTTAAAAAAAAAACAAACAAAAAAACTTGTGTGGCATTAACTAGAATTGAAACCAACACGTATAGCTCTCCGACCTTGTCTGTTAGCGTATGACCTATATCCATGCGTATACATAAACAGCGAAAAATAACGGTGGTTAATCTATAAATTATAATTAGCAAATGGGCAGAAAAAATGGGTATAGTCGACTTACGCTAGACCAGGATCAATGCTTTAGTGTAAATTCTGGCCATTTAGCAGCTATTTTACTGGTTAAAACCGTAACCAAAAGTTTGCTACCGATCAGAATAAACTATACATCAAATTACAACTCTAGCAAATGTTCCTAGAAGGTTTTGCTACTAAGTTTTTACTCACACCGAAAAGGTAACTTAAAATCGTTTTCATCCTTAATTCTATGCAATCATGCACGATGTAAAAACTATGGATAAATAGAATTCAGCGTATAGTAAAACGAAGGAACTCATTTTATAAGAACCCATAAAACGTGAATACGTAATTAATTAACACTTGTTTATCAAAAAAAAAAAATATGCAAATTAGTCAACCTTCATGTAGTCGGTCGAATATCTGTGACAGTGTATATAATGTATTTCGGTTAAAAAATTACTTGAAAAAAAGCAGAATCTAAATATGAATGTCAGTAAAAAAATCACCTTCGTAGGTATAATAGATTTCAACAGAGACACACATGAAGCGGTTAATGTAGTGAAATATTTCCTGACGACCATCGCGATGGGAAACGCAACATGCCTGCATTATGACTCCTCAGTCAAGGTTATCTAATTGATAAAGGCGGCTGCTTTCATTATAACTTAAGAAATAATATACGGGCATAGATGGTTTATCTGAATTAAAACTACATCGAACGAGTATATCGTAGTTTAATTAAAAACAACATTTAGCAATCGCAAAAAACAGCGAAATATCTCTGCTTTCGATGATGCATTTGCTCCAAATCTTGCGAAGTGAACGAAATCACTGGGTGTTATAAGAAGAGATGTAATCTTCTGATTATCTAGTAGGTCAATCACACCGGTGCTATACGATGTCTTCACATTAAAGGAAAGCAGTACATAATGCACTTAGTATATGCGATATATTGCCACAATACATTTACCATAAGTATATTTTTCTTCTGGATTAGATATTCCAAGCAGAGTTTCTATCTTTTAAATATGGAAACCAACCCAAATTCGAAACAGTATTTATTTTCTAGCTATTGTCAGTTTACTTTCGTACGATGTTTAACGTTTGTCTGTTTAATCTTATGCATAGTAAAGCTCATACACGCACAGGCACGCGCGTACACACACATACACACGCACATACACACATACAGTGTATCACAAGATGAATGTACAACGAGAAGACCACACGAACAGGATATTGGGTCCCGTTTTGCCTTTAAATGTAGAAGAAATCTAATTGAAGAAATCAAACAATGCAAAATAAATAACGTATCAGACTAATATGAGCCACTTCTTGATGTTTTTTAGGTTCTATGTCTACTAAGGGCACCTGCACGAAAATATAACTTAATGATTTTTCGATAGATGAACGTTCACACACACCCATGCATGTGTGCAAGTTTAACATTAAGCTGGGCCATTGCTTAAATTCAGCTACACACAAACTAGAAAACTTGGGCGTATTTTCAAATATTTACTATCAACTTGGTCGATGTTTCCTTGATCTTTGGCTATGAGTAAACTGCAGTATTTGTTCTGATATTGCACTTAATATTTATGTCACTTTTAAGTCAAGAAGACGTTTTATTGAGAGATAAAACAAAGCAGATACTATATAGAAATGTTCTTTTACATTCCCGTCGCGTTTAGAATTACATATTTTCCGATTGAAGATTAACAATGAAACCACGTATTCAAAATACAATCTGTTTTCTTCGACTTTTGTCCCTACATATTTATTTCTTTTTTTTCCTTTAAATTTATAATGCTAACCATATCTTGAAGTCTTTATTTAAAACTAAATTTTATGTATTTAATTCTTTGACTACCATTTAATGTTATATATATGTTTCATTGAGAGAGTCTTATTATAAGTGATGTTGTATCTTAGTGAGAGAGATGTTGTTGTAAGAGAGATTGTTCGTTTTATGAAGATTCATATATATTAAAAAATGTTCTTTACTTAGACGTGTAGAAGAAGAAACTCTTAGGTTAATAGATGTGTTGCTATGTGAAGCTCTTAGAGTGAGGAGATAGTGTTCAGTGTAGATATGAGATGTAGATTCACATTGTGGATATGAGATGTGTATGTTAAGACATTTTATAACACAGACATATAATAACAATTCAATTTACCTTTTTGTAAGAATCACAAACACAAAGACGAGCTTTATCGAAACACATGATGGGTTTATTTCTTCACGACCGGCCGTGGTTTTCTCATCAAGAATTCAAAGCTTTGCATATTAAGTTTAAAAGTGATCGTCTCGCTTCTAGACGTTCGAATTTCAAACTCCAGACTCTCTCTCTGGGTTTCTCACTGACTAACTCTCTAACTAACTCTCACTTCCTATATTGAGAAATCCATGCATGTCCGGCCTCGTGAGCAAAATTCACGTGTTTCAACATGAGCGACATTGCACGTTTCCGACATTATGATTTCCCAATAACCTATTTTTTCTTTGATGTTTTACAAAGGAATTCAACCTACATATCTAATTTATTTAACCCATATTTTATTATCCACATTCTTTCCAACAATTGAATAATTTATTTATTATTTATTTATTTCATCAGAATTAACAATTTACTGGGCATTCCATTTAAACCTATTTTTCTTTAAAACTTATATCCAAGGTTCGATTTCTGCTTTCTCTCATTTTATTTTCGTTTTAAGTAATCTCTCTATTTTTATACTTACATGAAAAGGGGACAACCCTTATCATGTAACATTAATCTTACACTTGTTACATAACATGGTTTATCGAAAGCAATTTGTAAATAAAAAATGGGTTTCGATAAGTTCCAATCGTCTTTATATGAGACTATATCGCGAGTAACCCCTATATATAATAAAAGAGGGATAGTTTGTCCCGTTTGGACCAAAATAACGTATGCTTACAACAACAGAGGCGACATACAAATTTATTATATCTAAACTATTAGTCACTGCCTGATGTAACTTAGCTCGAGATTATATACACATTTAAGCATCATATTAAAATCTTTTGTTAGTTCCTTGTAGCGACACGATCAAAATCTCACCATCTACAGAGGATACTTTACTGGATTTTCACCGCTCTTAACTTATTGCTCGATACATACACTTACCATACATTTCACATACTCCTATTTATTGATAATAATTTCTCCCTTTCCAAAACCCGCCTCCGCTGATTGGCGGAGCAGTATGACTATTCATTTTCTTTGACCGTATTTTATTTACTTACGAACTAGCAGATTACACCGGCCAGCAAGCAAGAGAGAGGGAGAGAGAGAGAGAGAGAAAGAAAGAGAGAAATAGAGGGGGAGAGAGAGGGGGAGAGAGAGGGGGAGAGAGAGGTGGAGAGAGAATAAGTGGGTACAGAGGGACAGAGAGAGAGAAAGGGGAGAGAGAAAGATAGTTAGAGATAGGGAGATACATAGAATTCCCCTCCCGTCTTCGTTATTTCTATATATTTCTATTTATTTATGGCTTTATTTATTTACTTAGACCGTGTTTTATTTTCTTACGAAATTTCAGATTACACAGACCAGCGAGCAATAAGATAGGGAGAGGGAGAGAGACAGACAGGGAGAAAGAGAGAGGGAGATAGCGAGGGGGAAGAGAGTTAGAGAAATAGACGTAATTCAACTCACTCGCGTCTTCATTATATCTACATATTTCTATTAATTTATGTCTTTATTTATTTAGACTGTGTTTTTTTCTTACGAACTTGCAGATTTAACCGACCAGCGAGCAATAGAGAGATAGAGAGAGATAGATAGAGAGAGAGAGGAGACGAGGAGACAGAGAGAGATAGACAGAGAGAGAGAGACAAAGATAGCGAGATAAATAGAGAGATCAGTCCTGTTACAATTTTATTTAGATCACTCATTCAATCACGCGTTATAAGGGTAAATTCTGAGCCAATAATAATGACAAGATACACACAAATTATACAGTACTTTTTACGTGATTAAACAATGTTTTCTTTTTCATAATTTCAAATTATATTGTTCAAAGTGGTCTTTACACACTATTAAAAATAAACAACTGGGGGCTTTATTTAATTCAGGAGGCTTAATTCTACAAATTGGAAACAAGTGAATTATTATACCACTAACCCTAAGTTTGAGTTGCATTTCAAAATTTGAGTTAGTGGCAGTCAGACATTTTATATAACATTATCATGATTAAAGTCCTCAATTAAGTAACCAGTTAATTGCTGTAAAACAACTATGAATGAAAGAAATGAAATAAAAACAACCTTAAACACAGTTACAGTCCGTATAAAAGATACTTGAATTTTACTGCATTTGGTAACAGGTATTTGTTGATTTTTATTATTGTTCGCAATCTCTTGACGGTGGACAATTCTACACTTTAACAAATGACTGCGTTGTGTCTACTTACTTGCCTTTCCAAAGAGCCAACGTGCATGATTATGCATATTTTTACTATTTTTACGCTTATTATTCTATTTAATTATCAGTGTGAACCACCTTTTTAAGATGCCAGAGATGTTATTATTAGAGCAAAGTTTGTTGCGTTTATTTTGACGCAAAGATTAACAGCCGAAAGTTTTCCAACTGTGAAAAAAACATATTTCCTACGATGGCAAAAGTCGATTTTTACCCCTCAAAAGAGGAACGTTGGATTGGAGCAACATCTTTTTTATAATCTTGCATCTTTAAGGATTTCCCCTTCATTGACCTACACCAGAAAATATGAATTAGAATATCAGAACAGATATTATACTTTAACGTTAATTATATTTGTAAAAGTAAAAATAATACAAAGAAACCGATAATAAAAGGATACAATAAAATTGCGAATCTTTGAATATTTTTTATTAAATTTGCAAAATATTAGGAACACATAAACATCTACTCGGTTGTGAATGGTGGGCATGAACAGTGCTGTCTTATTTAATGTAAAGTAGCATCCTTATTTCTAAAGCTTTTTAATTGTTTAGGACTCAAGACTTTTAAGCATTTTTTTTTTTTTGCTAGGGGAGATAAATTCTGCATGTTTTACTTCGTAAGGGGATTTCGTGTGGTTTTACTACATTACGAGTCAGACTTAGAAGTAGACACATATTAAAAAGTAATAGCCTGTCCCAAAAAGAAGAATGTCCTAGAAATGAGATATCATTTTATTAAATTCATATGAAGAAATGATCCTCCCTATAAATTCTAAAATATTTTATTCAAACTATTCACAGGTAATCGCCTAAAAAAGTAAATCTCATTTATTTTAGGGAGATTGCTTAGAGTGCTCTTCTGATTTTAAATATAGTTATAATTTATTTTTTTAAAATTGCCAAACTTAATGTTTTTACTTTATATATATACACTCATGAGCAAAAAAAAAATGGCCGAGAGTGAAAGAAATCGATTTTTCAATATTTTTCCGTGATTTTTTGTTAATTTTTACTGAAAATTTCTATTTTGTAGATCATTATTATTATAGCATATAATAATAAGTGAAAAAAATAATCTTAGAAATGGTAAGACCGCATCTTGGCGAGGATATAAAAAAAAACGAATTGCAGGATAAAGGCAGTCCAAAATGAGTTACAAGCAAATTTTTGATATTTTAAGAAAAGAAAATGTGAAAACATATCTTTCTGTAGTGAAGCGAATTGGTCAAAGTCTCAGAGTCGAACGCTTGGTAAAAGGGAAATCTGGATATGGTCGCCCTAGAGCATCTACTTTGAAGGACGACCAGTCTCTAATTAACTGTTTTGAAGGATCGAAAGAAAACTTATGTTGACCATAGCAAAGAATTAAAACAGGGACTGGAAATTATCTTTCTTGATATACAATATCTAGACGAATGAAAGAAATAGGATTTTCCCCTAAAAGGTGTGCAAAGAAGCCATTTTTATCTAAGAAGAACATCAGTGATAAAAAGAGATTTTCTCGTGTTATGGCAAGAACGATAGAGACTGGTTCAGGAATGTTTTCCAGATTGATAGAATCAAGATTTTATCTTGTTAGGGATGATCCCGATGCTCCTGAACGGTGCAATCGAAGAACTGGAGCATAATTCTCACCAAGTTGCATAAAAACGAGAGTTAAACACGAGAAGGGAGGGATAATGATATGAGGAACTTTTAATGCAGCAGGTGTTGGGGAACTTATTAGATGCGAAAAGTCAATCAATGCAAAAGAATACATTCGAATATCAGAAACAGGACGGTTACTAAGTATCCAGAAGCTTGGAATATCCCAGAACATTATTTTTCAACACGATAATGCCCCTACACACGCTGCCAAAGTCACAAAAAATGTTTTTTTTCTGAGAATTTAATTGAAGTGATATTTTGGTCAGGTCAAAGCCTTGATTTAAATCCAGTCGATAATATTTGGTCAATGATATCGCGTGCATTGGTCGGAAGAACTTTTGAGAACAATGACAAACTGTAGGAAGATGTGCAAACGAATGGAACAACATCTCCTCTTCACAGTGTTCCACTTTGGTTGAGAGTATATCTAAAAGGATTGATCTTATGAACAAATTAAAAGGGAATGCGATTCTCCCTCCAAGCATTTATTAAAGTAAGTGTCTTGTTCTGTGTTATTAGTCTCCTTTAATTTTCCTTGTTCAATTATTCTTTGTTCAATATAGCTTTTAGTGCAATAAGATGTATAAAATTTGTTCGTCCCATTTTTTTTTTTTGCTGACGAGTGTATTCGTAAAGACTTTCATCTTCTACTACTTTTCCCGATATACATTTGTGCCATTTATCCCTCCACTCCGCGATTTCCACTTATGAATGGTTAAAAAATCTGGTGCCCATGTTTTGCGAATTTTTGTAAAAAAAAATATATATTTGCAAATATTAATTCATCTTATATTAATGGATAATTTATTCCGTAATATTCAATATTTAGGTACGCCCTTATTGTGATCTTTAATTTTTAATATATTTTAATTTACTTTTGATTATAATCACCGTTTTATTATATGATTTATTTAGTGACAAACAAAATTTCCCTTCACCGAGAATTAGCTAAAACTAGTTGATAAAATGTGAATGCCTGGAATTATATTGAAGCAGTTATCTCCCCAGAGGAACGCTAACTGCTTCAATATAATCTCAGAAATATATAGTGAGAAAACACGGAACCTTTTTTATATTGGATGTTTATATTGGATATTCATATTATTTACATGTAGGGTAGAAATTTAAAATATTGTTTTTTTTGGGGGGGGAGGGGTGATAGCGATTTTTGAAATTTTCAGACGACAAAAATTAAAAATCTAGATTTCTTTTCCCAAATATAGCGGGTGTTTTTAAATCTCAGTTTGCACCACTTGCTGATGGTTGCTCAACATCCTTACTACACCCTATCTCCCCACCGTTCTTAACATTCCGATAGTCGTCCTTACGATGAGGAGTTGGGGGCGTCTATTCCGTAACATGAGGAGGTTGGGTTTGGTCAGCAACAACAATACCTCCCACAACAGCAACAACAACAACAACTTTACTTTTTTTTTGAGTTGGGGACACGCTTCCACCGAGCAACGCCGGTTAACCGTTACTGCTAGTAGGACCCAGTTTTCTGTTTAATAGTAATTGCCTAACGTCTGTAAAACTACGACTACTAATTATGGTGAATCATGTTTACTCCATTTGATTGTCAGATAATTTCTGAACATTTTTCATAGAAATAAATAGAGACAAACAAGCGACCTATCTTCTATATGCAGATGGTGTAACGGGAAAAAGTCAATACTAACCAACTAGATGTTGAAGTATATTTTGTACTTTATCAAAACAGGAATAGCTGATGCATGTGGAACATTCCTAGTGACGCCAGTATTCCGGGATTTGGCTTAACATTTATTTACAAAGGCCGTTCCAAAAGAAAAGCTTTTCATCTTTATCCCGTGCGAATAGATCAGAAAGGATTGCAACTTGGACTGTTATAATAACTGCACTATATTCAAGAACTGAAAGTTTAATTTGTCGAAGATATTGAAGGATAAATCTCTCAGAAAACAAGCAGAGATGCCTCATGGAGATCCTCGATTCAGAAAAACTTGAACAATCAATATTCACCAGTGCCTGTTGAACGTTTACGAAGCCGATGTAGTTGATATCAGTTAGAAGATGGGTTCGTCGATTACATCGTTGGACCAGTGACGTGAGAGAAAAAGCGCACTTCTGACGCAAATGTGCAGCCACCACTGAACCACTAGCAAAACTACCTTAAGATGTTGGTGACTTTGTACAAAAATAAATTCTTGAGCGCAAAATGTTAGTTCGTTTTAATGGTATTAATGCCACCTACGTAGCTCGCAACGTTTTATTTTTTACTTAAAATTAGGAAACGTTAATTTCGGAGCGATCCTCGTAGACAGAATTACATCTAGAAAAATACAGCGCCCAGAGGTATAGAATGATGCAATTATCTTTTAAGATCTGGAGTTAAAGTCAGTCTAAAAGTTTATGAAAGAGTTTCATTCAAGATATTTTAGTTTCTAATTGTTGTTATTCTGTTTTTCTATTGTCGTCTTATTTTGATATCTTTTATTATACCATCCTGGCCTTTCTTCTCACAGCGTTTCCTATTCTTATCTGCCACAGGAGTATCTTGTAAAAATCAAGTATCTTTATGTCGAACTCGGTAATCTGTACAAGGTTTTAAGCGGATGTATTTCATTAAATCCATGCGATAAATATTGATGTCAATAACGTTTGTTTGTTGGCGGATCAAGATGTTTGTCTTTCCGTCCTATGACGTGATGCCTAATATTATCCTCTTTATCTCCCTTTGTGCTACAGCCAAGACTTCACTTTAGCGAGTTGTCAGAGTCCATGTTTCACTGCCGTAGATCATCATAGCTAGTATATATTCATTGAAGATCTTTCCTTTGATTGACATATTTGCGTTTCCGATTCTCATGATATTCTCCACTTTTCCCAAAGCTGCCCATCTCAATGCTAACCTTCTTTTGATCTCAGTAACGCATATCAGTAATTAATTGCCACTCCTTTTTGTTTCTATTTTGTTATAATGTACCTTGTTCAAAAACAATATTTTAAATAATGATAACACAACGTTTAGAATCACACATCTTTTTCTGGGTTTATTCATATGTGCATTATACATCTCTACATAAATAATACAATTACGCACTCATCAAACGTGGAAGAAATAGGTGTCTCTTGATCTCTCGTTATTCGTCAAGAAAGAACCAAATCAAATTGAAGTAGGAGGTATTGGGAGTAAGGTGTGTTTATCTCGTTGCAATATAAGTCAGAAACAATTAAAATTTAGGGAGCATTACTGAGAAACGAGAACCCAGCAATGATATAGTGAAAACGTTAAAGAATGAGTTATTTAAATTAAAATATTGTCAAGCATACTCTATGAAATAATGCAATTATGATGAGCAGGTAAAACAAAATGTAAAAGCTATATGATTAATTACGTGCTCTATTCAATGGCACTATGTTATATAAAACAAGTAATATCCAGATTCATCTCTGATGAGAAACATAGAGAGATGACTAGTGAAGCTACTTGTTTGCTAAAAAGAAATAGTTTTCTTTATTTCACACGAATGATTAACAGATGTGGATTTTCCTTCTTTCAATTCCATTTTCACCACAAACAAGGCGCAGTACACCTTTGATGTAGGGGCTACTATCAGGGACATGAGTTTCAAGGATACTATGTAGGGAGATGAGTAACAAGATATCTGTTCATATTACACTTGAACTTCTGCATGTCAGTACAGTTGGGAAAGCAGAATCCGAGAAGGAAGTTCCAAAGTCTAAATGTTCTGGGGAAATCTTTCTTCCATCTAGGGATCTCTCCTGTGTAGGCGTAGGATTTTTTGCGTGTCTGGTTTGTCGGTGGTATTTACACCGGGAGCACAAATGCTTGTAGTTTCTCTGAGTATTCATCATTAAAATACTTGTAGAACAGGCAAAGAGATGCAACATTTCGTCGATGGTATAGAGGTTTAAACTTAAATGACAGTTCAGGACCTATCTAGTTGGCGACTCTCTTTTGAACCCTGTACAGGAGCGAGAGACTAGTAGCAGATGCATCAGCCCAAATCTGACAACGATACTTCATACATGGGCGAATGGTGGCCTTATAGAGCTACATATACATTCAGGCGTAATAAGCTTTATTTACTTTCTATACTTTACTATATTTATCTACTGGATTATATTATCCAACTTCGAACCTATTTGACTAGTATCATTGTCAACCTCTTGAATGTGACTTAAAATACGAGTAAGTAATTGTATACATTTTACCGAATCTCTCTTCATGGGTAATATTATTTTAAAATTATTTTTTATGAAATCTGAATCCGATATTGTGTGATTTTATTCGTTTGTATTATCCCGAAAGATCCTTTGTTATTGTTTTTTTTTATTATTGTTCCAAAATAATTTTCTGCTGTTTTCGCGTGCAACAGTCTCTTGTTCCATACTCTTCAATATTATTTCGTTTTTAATTAATTTGACTTAAACCTAGGAAGCACGGGTCATAACTGTGTGTTATAACTATTTGAAGATTTAGTCAATTTGGTTCCTTTGCTTTTATGAAATTAAAAAAATATTTCTCAGGCTGTATCTGTCTTTTGTTCTTCTTAAGCACGCATTTATTATCTCCCAACGCCTTTCCATATTTATTTCCTTTTCCATTTCTATCGATTGGAAACCTTGACTTTTTTTATCAATTTTGGTAACTTTTTTTCCTCATTGTTAGAATATTGTCTTTTATTTCATTAGTAATGTAGTTCGCACTATTTATTCATATATTCTTCATCTATTTAGTCATCAAAACTTGAAAACGCTGAGTTGATTATGTCATTTACATTGCATTTCTTGTTTATTATTTTCGATATTCATTATGATGGTTATTAGCATCATAAAACTAACCATCAGAATATACATCATCATCATCAACATCATCATCGTCACCTCGCAATCATCTGCGACTCCTCTCGATTTATGATAGTTCCCCCGTCCATTCCACTATCATTTATATATGCTGTCCTCCACCCCGTTCGCCTTATTTTCATCCAATTAAGAGAAAGGTAATTAATCTAATTAAAAGCAACTGCCCACCGAAATCCAAAACACTCACCGACCCCGATCCAAACCTTTTTATTTTTAGACTAGATGAAGTCAGCAGGTTCGTTAGTCGAAACTTAACGAGTTGCTGATGTGTTTTTGACAGAGCAATATGCAAAAAACAATAAAATACAATCAACGTATGGCCGACATTTTGGTTTCTTTTCAGAGCTCGTTCGTAGTTCTCGCCTAATCTCCTTCGTTCACACAAGCTTTTTCTCCTTTTCGGTATTTCATTTTGACCATGCTTGTAAGTTATGTTCTCTCTATATAAATTCATGTCGAAATAATCTATAAAACTACTACTAGTGTAACTACTATATTGTTTGCTTCGAATGACAGAAATAAAGTTATTTCTTAGCGTCTTAAAATATATGTTTATGTATGCTTCTTGGTTAGAGCGTTCATATATGCAAACTAGAAGTGGCTTATGCCAAGGGGTTGGAATCGTGTAACCAGCAAAACAGTTATTATATCTTTCTCACCGAAGATTCAATTAGGATGAAACGTACACATGGACGTATAATAATTTAAAACTATTTATCATCAAATAATAATTATATATCTATATCTGCATAATAAAATAATACTTTAGTAAGTAATTTCTGAACGAAAACAATCTTCCTATGCTAGTATGTCTATTCTTATATAAAATGAACTTTGTGTGTGTTCCTATGTGTGTATATGTCTGACTTTGTTCCCTATTAAATTGCACACTAAGGTACTTTATGTGCCTCGTAGTGTTCTCAGACAGCCTTTGTATCGAAATGTCTTCGATAAGTATCGATAATGAATACTCGAAATAATCAGATTAAGGAAATAGCAGGCGATTTGGAACAAAAGTAACACCTTACACAATCTAAGATCACAAGTGTATTTGAAAAGTTTTATTACGACAGTATGTTCTCTACAGTGCACTGTAAACTAAAATGTAGTGTAAACTAAAAAAAACACGTAGGTAGAGATGTTATGTTTCCTTCCAGTGCACTAAAAAGAGCCGGCAATCAATTAATTTGATTTAAAATCAGCGATTTCACCGATTTCAGTAACAATTTACATATGGGTTTATAAAACATTCGTTTACGATCATCCAATCCCAACTAACGTGGAGTTTCACTACTAATAAATATTAAAATTAAAATAAAGATAAATTGCTACTACACGTTACGACTAGAATATTTACCTAAATTTTCATCCAAATCCATCACATAGTTTTGATTCTAGAAAATATTAAATATTTAAATAAGAAAGGTGATCCATTCGATGCCTAAAAGAGGTATACATCTCGACACTTTTGTAAACTTCGTTATTTTGCCCAGTATTTAAAAATACAGTCGGTCGATCTTCTGCATGTCATTATAGACAAATTACACTGAGTAAATTGCTAGAGTTCATGTTAAATAGAGAAATTGGCAACCATATCATGGCGCCGGACCTCCATAGAATGGAAATATGTCACAAAGTCTAACAAGGTTTTTTAATATAGATCCACAGAATATTGTGATAAGTGTTTCAGTGTGAACAGATATGGTATAATAAATCATGGGGTTTATCTATTTTATTTTTATTTCATCATATTTTGCTTTGGTTTTGATATTCCCAAATTCGAAGCTATCTCTTTACAACCCTTCCGTTTCATAACCTATCATACTTTCATAAATCAGAGTCTATTTTCTGTAGGCTGTTCTTGAACCCAGTCAACGACGGGTACTTTTGTAGTATATATATATATATATATATATATATATATATATATATATATATATATGTATATATATATAATTTGTATCCCCTTTTTAAAAGATGGACTCGCCCGATTGTCGGACACAAGATGCAAGCAAGCAATCAAGCAAGAAGTCAAGCAAGTATAGTCAACAGAGTTTGATTATTATATATATACATATATATATATATATATATATATATATACATATATATATATATATATAAACATATGCATATTTTTTATACATACATGAATATATATATATATATATCGATAATACATATATACGTATATAAATATTTATGTACATATATTTATACATACACACAGTCACAAACACACACACACACACACACACACACATATATATATATATATAATCGTACGTAAAAGTCTAAACTATTTTAACTTAGCGAATGAATTAATTTAGGAACGACTTTTTGCTTTCGGGTCAAGATCAAAGTAAAATATCTGTTTTTTTCCGGTGCTGCACTTCAATTTCCTGGTCTCTCTCAGTGAAGGAGAAATCCTTCACGACTGACACTATTTTTATTTTTGTTCCTTTTCTCCGCATTAATAAAACAACCCTGGTGTCTACCTCTTTCCCGTAGGAATACATTGTGAATAGGAACAAGATTATAGACCTTGATAGATAACTATAAAACAGTTTTAATAATTTTGTGTATTTCATGTGAAATAATGTTTTATATCTTTATGTAAAAAAATAGCGTTTGTAGTTCTCATTCTAAAGAATTAAGACAATTTTTTTACTTTTTATTTGAAACGGTAAAACGATTATATATTTTTTTGTTTTAAATGATAAGACGATTTCATCTTTTCTAGTTTAAAACAATAAAATGTTCTATATTTTTAAGATATAAAATGGTTTAATATTCATTTTAAATTCATAAACCGATTTGATTGTGTTCATTTAAAACAATAACATTTTGTGTATATTAAATTTGATACAATAGAAGGAGTTTGTATTTTTCGTTTAAACAATAAAACTGTTTTGTATCTTTGTTTAATAAATAATAATGATTTTTTGTATTCTGTTATTTGTCCTTAAAATTAATAACATGCATTTGTATTAGTCATTTGTTTCGTTCGATGTTATTGCAGGTTGAATATCTAAACGTATTCTATCCTGTTGATTGTTTAACTTTTTGCTTTTCATGAGGAACCACGTCTTTTATCCATTTGTTAACAGTTTATATTATGTCTGAGGAGTAAATAATATGTAAATATCAAGATAGTTTTTTACAATACAGCAAATAATAAGGTTCTCATTAATAGAAAATAAAATCAACTGTGAGAAAGGCATGTGTGAAAACAGGTTTAAAAGAATGTCACTGGTTTCAATTAATCATAATAAATAATTATTTTTAGGGACAAACACCGAAGACACTATCTATGTTGGAAAATGCAAGGGTAGATAGTGTTTACCATATTTAGTTTTATATAGTTTAATGCAACAGAGAGAGTGAGTAAAGGTGTGTAAACCCCTAGTACACATTCTGATACATTCGATTTTTACAAGAGTATAAGAATTGTTATTTACATGTTACTTTTCGACATGTGTAATAAATTCGGTTGTTATCTGATAGGCTCGGGAATTAATTTTACTTCTATAATTAAATGCATATTACTGACTTCTGTACCTTCAATCCATGAAAACTGCATCGATCTATCAATGTTTTCTTATTTTTATTTAATTAAAAATACGATCAAATAAAGCTAACTGATTTCTCGTCAAACGGAGTGAAACACACATTGTCTGCATGAATCGCTATGATAGAAATCCAATTACAATTGTATAGCGGTCATCAGCAGGATGTGTCGCATTGTCAGATGACAATTAGGGTTCCATTATTTGATAGCCACCAAGGGAAAGACTAATTATATTTGCATTGCGTTATCGATTAAGTGTCATTGCCTAAGTGAAGTGTGAATGATTTGAACGATTGAACCAGAGGTAACATCGGGAACTCTAGATTCCGTCATGCTGATTTCAAGTTCAATCCGATCTGTTCTTGTAATTCATGCAATACATATAAAGGGAAACTTATTTACCTGGAATTTTCTCAAACCTATAGATAAAAAAGCACAGTCAATTATTGATTCGCGAATTCCTCGGGACAATTCGCATCTCGAACAAATATATCCAGCTGGAAATGACCAGTTTTTCTGAAAACAGTCAATTGCTGAACCATGCCAACAGAAACCGAAGTATAATGCCGAGTAAAAAGTTAAGAGTTCTATGCTGCGTTAACATTCCTCGATGTTTTAAATACGCATCGTTTTTCACGACGTTTCGGCCAACTATTCCTCTTGCCTTCGTCAGGTGGTAACCGCGAAGGATATGAACTTCGAATCTCCTACTGTATTCTCAGCAATCACTGCCATCCGTAGTTGTTGTCGTCTTACCACGCTTTGGCCAAGTAAACCTCTTGCCAGATTTGGGTAGGATTGAAACCGCTATCTTCAGACAATGTCCATCTGGAACCGTAGAGATTCAAAGTCTCTACCAACTGCGCCACGGTCCCCGAAGGGCGATCAAACAACAACCAATAAAGATGAAAACAACAACTAATAAAGATGAGAATAATAGTCCGAAACAAAAATAAATTAATATATATAATGCCCATCTCAAAAATGAAGTCCAATTAAGGAATAATATATATACCCAATATAGCTTCAGTCTATGGTCCCCCTCGCCAAACTTTCACAAGAAACACTCGTCTAGCTGTAAACACTATCAATAATTCCCCCCACTCTTTATCTGTGCCTAAACCTAAACGTAGATTCCATGAACAAAACTTCTTTCTTAGAACTGCACGCCTGTGGAATTGTCTTCCGTTTTCCTGCTTTCCGACTGACTACAATATGGTTGTGTTCAAGTCTAAAGTAAATAAGTTCTTGATGAGCCGTTCCATATAAGTTATCAAATTTACTAAATTTTCATTACTAATGATTACTATATTGTCCAACTTCTACTGTACACTCTTTAACCCTTATCCTTGAGTGGCCTCTGGGCCTTGATAATGTGGTGATGCCCATGTAAAAAAAAACAAAAAAAAACATAGTTTTGTTTTGTTTTAATTAATCTGCTTTTTACGTGAACTATATTTTAAATGCCACCTGAAATCTTCAAATGTCTATTATAAAATGCATAGCAATGTTTGTCATAATATACATACATATATATATATATATATATATATATATATATATATATATATATATATATATATATATATATATGCAACAAAAGTAGCTATAATTCATTAAATAGATGCCTTTTAAAGTTTCACTTTATACAGTATAGATAAGATGAAAGCGATACATATCTAGTGCATTGATTTTTATATTGCTATTATTAAATATTATTAAATACGTAAAATCTAATTTACATATACGAATTATTGACTTTCTTTTGCAATATTGTGAATTGGGAAAATATGATCCAGTTTTCGAATAATTCGGTTTATAATGGATTTTTTAGAACGATTTATGTTCGAAAATCGAAGTAACTCTAATTTCCTTTCTACTAGCGAAACGCGTGATGACGGTGGTTCAGAACAAAACGACACGGGCTGACAACATGGATGTTTTCAGTTCGAATCTAGTTTGTTCCATAAAAAATACTTTTACTTAAGGTGTTGGTAACATTCCCGTGATTCGTCCCATAGTTACATGACGTCTCTATTGCAATACACCTTATTAGAAAAATATTGGGGAAATCAACGTCAGTAATATAATCTTCCGATTCATACTACATGGTAATGATCTCGCGAAACATGTGGACTGAACGATGCAATTAACGAATTTGCAATACTCAATTCTGAAGCTAATAGAATTCATTTTTTTCACTTTTCACTGCACAAATTTCAGTAAAATGAAATTAAATTACTTGAAGCATTGCTCGTAAAAGAAAGGTACCAACAATATGCTTTTGATGCTATTGGTTGTAAAAAGGATGTGATATTGTCTAAATAATGAATACCTTCAGTATTCCGGTTATTTAGAACAATAATAATATATTATTATTTACTGATACGCATTTGTGATCATTTTGTGACAATACATAGGTGTAAGAGGACAACAGATAAAAATATATCTACAATACATTCGTTCGTTTTTTTTTTAAATTTTTTTGTCCGTACGTCACGCCACTTTTACACTTGATTCCCTGCAGTAACATTACATAATTATAATAATCAATATTAGTGTATTAATTTATACCAAGAAGCATTTTCATCACGTACATATGTACATGCGAGAACCATTTCGATGGGGATTTTAAATAAAAATATCTATGCTCAGATACTGAAGAGAACAGTTCGAATTCATCTTAGCTTATAGTGAGGGGTTATTTTTCAAAAATCGCGCCCGCTCCTGACTTGAACATCCTTGATACGAGAACACAGATATTTGACTTACGAAGAAATGAACAACAAAACCTTTCGGCTCTAATAATTAATGTTCTATGATGCGAAATTAATAAGATACATTTCAATTATAACACGAGGAAAAGTAAGTATAAAAAGAAGGAGAGGTGAATGATCTTTTCTATTTCATTTCATAAAAATTTTTTCGCCTTCAAATAGTGATAAAACATTTTGTCTGCTTATTTCCTATTTTTTTTAAAATAATAATGCTCCGTAGAGCTTTTCCCAACTAAATAATCATTTTTCATAACGTAAAATAAGTGTCATCTAAATAGTCTGTGAATCTATAAAACGGGTTTCGGAATATTTGAGATTGGTTATTCGTATTATTTGGATTCTTTGAACTACTGCTCTCAACTTGAGTGTCCGTTAAATGGGTAGAGGACTTGGAAAAATACAGTCGTAAAAATTATATTCTCCTGAAGGTTGACGGTTCAATTCGTAGTGTGGGCGACCGAAAAATAAAACTGTGAATTATTTAGGACCTCTAGAACGAGGGCATATTATCCACGTGAAGTAAATAAAGTGTTCCGCTCGGAATTTCGTCCAAATTCACAAGTCCGAGAAAAAGATACCCAAGTTCGGCAAGATAGACCAGAAAAAACGACCGAAACTCTGTGAACATGACACTCAAGATCGCAACAGTAATTTGAAGTAATCAAAATGATACGAATATAACGGTTATCACGTTTTGTTATATATCTTATATAATTGTATATTTTATTCATTTGCCGTCACAATAATTCATAGATAGCAAATACATTGGGAATTTTTCTCATTACGATATATCAGAGATCAGATAAAATTAAAAAAAGCATTGCATTAGTAATGAAGAATAAAGGTTAATGCAATGTCTGGAAATCGAAAGATTTCGTCTTCAGTCTAATGGTCTACCAACGGATTCTTTTATATATAGATTTTAAATACATAACCTTGATAAAGTAATTATAGTTTTGACGTTGTGACGTCGATTTGTGATTGAAAACATAAATTCTAAAGCAATAATAAAAAAATGAACCGGTAACGATTATAAATAATGTGACCTCAAAAGTTTGTTTTGCTTTAACCACCTATTTTATGTAGTTGTTTTAGAAAGATATATATATATATATATATATATATATATATATATATATATATATATATATATATATAATCGTCCATGCCTAAATAGATATTTTATATAAGAGAGAAAATATATTTTATAGTTTATTTAAAATCGGATTGCTATAGTTAATAGGACGATATAATTGTGCGTAGAAATCTGCGGAACTCGAACAAACGTAAATAAAGCTTGTAATAGTGACGTCTGATTTGTAACCTCCGTTTTCATATGAACAGTTGGTAGTGACTCGGCATCTCACTAGTTACTCAAGATTGATTTCGTTATTATTAAAATTATTTGTGTGCTTATTCACGAAAAATCCATGAATTAATATACTGATGGAGACCCTCCTTTATATATACGCCAGTTGATTCGATTAAAATGTTTTTAGTACAGTTTATCACATCTTTGCTTATCAAGATGCAAATGAAACTACACGTACGCATCTAAGAATCTAAGAACAGATTTACATATTGGGGGTGTTATTCCTGAATGTTATTTTAACATTTCGGTCGATGTAACATATGACTCACTTTAGATTTATCTTGTTGAACCACTTTTCGATTGTTTTCACAAGATACATCCGAAGAAGGTTGGGGTTTACATCGGCACAAACGCTGTAAAACAAGCAATCAGTATGAGAACAATAATATAAATGATTTAAAAATACGTATTACCAATCCCAATCTCAAAAAGTTTGAAAAATCTGGCCCTGTTTGTATATATTCATGCATTTTTACATCCTGATCCATGTGGTTGTTTTTTTTTCTTTTTTTTTCTGGATGATGCCAATGTCACTTCAACCTAGTCGACCGAAATTATTTCTTTTTATCTTTCAAGATTAATTTCGCTTTTTGTTTTTAAACTGATCATAGATAATTCAGATTCTGATCGTTAATACATTCTCATTTTTTGTTTTCTCCTTCCCATGATAATAAAGCTTTTTTTTGTTCTGTCCTTTCGTTTACGAGACTTTATTTCGCTGCTAATTTTCAAGTAATTTCCGCTTTTACTACGTGTCCAATATTTGGACCCTTTTTATTTAACGAGATTGTTTCGTTCTTCTGATGCACTCGAAGTAGGCACGAACATCTTAGGCACTATTTTTTCTAATTCTACTAGACTTTCGCTTTACTTTCTTCTTGCTTTTTCTACTTCATCCTTTCGTTCTCCTTATTATTATGATTCCTTTATTTTCTGGCTTCTCCCTTTTTTCTTGTCCGTCATTCCCTATTCTCTCTACACTGCCTTTTCTTCGCTACATTTTACTTCTTATTTTCTGCCCCTTTTTACTTTTTATTTCCCCCCTCGCTTTCTCTTTAACTTTATGTTATGCCACATCGTACATTGTCACCCGTTCAACTGTTGATATACTACTACTACTACTACTACTACTACTACTAATAATAATAATAATAATAATAACAACATCAATATTAACAGTATGGTCTGGTCTAAATACGCTTTAAGGCGTTATTTTAAATTATGCAGATTTCATATTTATTACAGAGCAAATTCTCTATTAATTACTGTACTTCATCCACTATATTGATTGATTTCAAAAGTGTAAGAAAGTGACATCATCGTCATCAATTAGAATCGAAACAAAAACTTATAGCTTTCCGGTGTTATTCGTTACCATCTTGGCTAAGTTCACGTGCATACAATAACTTTTTAAATAACGGAGTTAATTATGTAAATCTATATTGCAAATGCGTAGAGAAAAGACCTATAATTAGCTTACGTCTGAAAAGTTCAATATTTCCCAGTCTTGACCCCTTAGAAAACATTTTTACCTGCTTCAAGCAAATGAATTTGTTTCATAGGACAGAACCCCTTATTTTTAATGTCTGCAGATAAAAAGTTGAAAGTTGTTTGGTAGACACCGTTTCGCACGCAGACAGATAAGGTCGCTTTAATATGTAAAACTTTAATATGTAAATAATACTACTTAATTATTTTATGATTATGGCGACTATTTAAAGCATATGTTGATTGGTATCTTTTGGATTCTCTTTGCTGTTCCATTTCTTCGTTTTCAGAATAAGCAGCGAAACATAAAAACCGACAGAAATTAAATAGAGAAGAGAATAACTATTAAAATGCAAGACAAAACTTGAGCAGATATTCTATTTCATTTTTCTAGAATAATATTTACAAATGTTGTGTGTTGTGATCACTATGTATATTGTTGTTGTGTATTAATGTGTCTATGTATATTGTTGTTGTGTATTAATATGTCTATGTATATTGTTGTTGTGTATTAATATGTCTATGTATATTGTTGTTGTGTATTAATATATCTATGTATATTGTTGTGGTGTATTAATATTTCTATGTATATTGTTGTGTATAATATCTCTCTGTATATTAAGGTTGTGTATAAATATCTATATGCATATTATGGTTGTGTATTACTATATCTGTGTATATTGTTATTGAGTATTAATATCTCTATGACTATTGTTGTTGTGTATTAATATCTCTATGTATATTATTGTTGAGTAATAATATATCTATGTATATTGTTGTTGAGTATTACTATCTCAATGTGTATTGTTGTGTCTGTATTACTATCTCTATGTATATTGTTGCTGTGTATTAATATCTCTATGTATATTGTTGTTGTGTATTAATATCTCTATGTATATTTTGTTGTATAATAATAGCTCTATGTATATTGTTGTGTATTAATATCTCTATGTATATTGTTGCTGTGTATTAATATCTCTATGTATATTGTTGTTGTGTTTTAATATCTCTATGTATATTTTGTTGTATAATAATATCTCTATGTATATTGTTGTGTATTTATATCTCTATGTATATTGTTGTCATGTATAAATATCTCTATGTATATTGTTGCTGTGTGTGAATATCTCTATGTATATTGTTGTTGTGTATTAATATCTCTATGTATATTGTTGTGTATTAATATCTCTATGCATATTGTTGTTGTGTATTAATATCTCTATGTATATTGTTGCTGTGTATTAATATCTCTATGTATATTGTTGTTGTGTTTTAATATCTCTATGTATATTATTGTTGATTAATAATATCTCTATGTATATTGGTGTTGAGTATTACTATCTCCATGTATATTGTTGCTGTGTATAAATATCTCTCTGTATATTGCTGTTGTGTAATTATATCTCTACGTATATTGTTGTTGTGCATACATATCTCTATGTATATTGTTGTGTATTAATATCTCTATGTATATTGTTGTCGTGTATAAATATCTCTATGTATATTGTTGCTGTGTATAAATATCTCTATGTATATTGTCTTGTATAAATATCTCTATGTATATTGTTGCTGTGTATTAATATCTCTATGTATATTGTTGTTTTGTATTACTATCTCTATGTATATTCTGGATGTATATTAATATCTCTATGTATATAATGGTTGTGTATTTATATCTCTATGTATATTGTTGTTGCGTATTAATATCTCTATGTATATTTTTGTTGTGTATTAATATCTCAATGTATATTGTTGTGTATTAATATATCTATGTATATAGTTGTTGTGTATTTATATCGCAATGTATATTGTTGTGTATTAATATCTCTATGCATATTGTTGTGGAGTATTAATATATCTATGTATATTGTTGTGTATAAATATCTCTATGTATATTGTCGTTGAGTATTAATATCTCTATGTATATTGTTGTTGTGTATTAATATATCTATGCATATTTTTGTTGTTTATTAATATCTCTATTTATATTATGAGTGTGTATTTATATCTGTATGTATATTGCTGTTGAGTATAAATACCTCTATGTATAGTGCTGTTGAGTATTAATATCTCTATGTATATCGTTGCTGTGTATAAATATCTCTATATATATTGTTGTTGTGTATTAATATCTCTCTATATATTCTTGATGTATATAAATATCTCTATGTATATAATGGTTGTGTATTAATATCTCGATGTATATTGTTTTTGAGTATTAATATCGGCATGTATATTATTGGAATGTATTAATATCTCTATGTATATTGTTGTTGTGTATTAATATCTCTATGTATATTGTTGTTGTGTATTAATGTATCTATGTATATTATGGTTGTGTATTAATATGTCTCTGTATATTTTTGCTGTGTATTAATATCTCTATATATTGTTGTTGAGTATTAATATTTCTATATATATTGTTGTTGTGTATTAATATTTCCATGTATTTTGTTGTTGAGTATAAATAACTCTATATATGTTATGGTTTTGTATTAATATTCCTATGTATATTGTTATTGTATATTAATATCTCTTTGTATATTATGGTTGTGTATTGATATATATATATATGTATATTGTTGTTGTGTATTACTATCTCTATGTATATTGTTGCTGTGTATTAATATCTCTATGTATATTGTTGTTGTGTATCAATATCTCTGTGTATATTTTTGCTGTGTATTAATATCTCTATGTATATTGTTGTGTCTTAATATCTCTATGTATATTGTTCTTGTGTATTAATATCTCTATGTATATTGCTGCTGTGTATGAATATCTCTATGTATATTGTTTTTGTGTATTAATATATCTATGTATATTGTTGTTTGTATTAATATCTGTATGTATATTATGGTTGTGTAGGAATATCTCTATTTATATTGCTGTTGTGTGTTAATATTTCGATGTATATTGTTGTTGTGTATTAATATCTCCATGTATATTGCTGTCTGTGTATTTATATCTCTATGTATATTGTAATTGTTTATTTATATCTCTATGTATATTGTAGTTGTTTATTAATATCTCTATGTATATTGTTGTTGTGTATTAATATCTCTAGGTATATTATTGTTGTGTCTTTATATCTCTATGTATATTGTTGTTTTATATTAATATCTCTATGTATATTATTTGTAAATATTTTATTTCCGACTTTACTCTTAATCTACAGTTCTTTTTAAGTACTCATGAGTGATGTCGTGCTGATGTCTATCATGTAGGATTTTGTGTGATTCTCGCAGACCATCACAATTTATTGTATGCAAACAAATACCTATTCATTCATTGTATTATCATCTTACACTAAGAAAACTTCTGCACAATTCATTCCATTCTATTCAGTTGTATCTACGTGACGATGTCTTGAGCCCTTATTCTCAAGTGACCTCTCGTAACTATTTAATAGATAAACAAACTTTTTCTGAAATTATTAATTAAATCACTTACAAGTATTCTTCTGAATAGAAGTAGTTAATCTTAATCTTCAGAATATGCTTTGGAAAAGAACTCGATCCTTTCAAATACATATCGCGTTTCGTAACGCAATAAGTAAAATTTAAAAATTGGTACACATAAAAGCGGAGAAAAGCATCATGGATTTAATATTGGAAATTATACTTTATTTTACGTGTCGTGGCACAGCTTATCAAGGCCCGGAAGTTAATTCAGTATACTGGTTGATAAGCGTTAGGTATATGCTGAGACATCAAAATCAGTAATGCTAAGGTTGGATCATTTAAGAAAGCAGCTCAACAGGGTCTTTTTTAATGAGATTTGGAAATAAGCATGTTATGCTATGCTGGAGAGCAGATACACTGCATTGTTTTTAGCAGTTGAAAACTTGTAGAAATGGAATTCTACTCACAGAAGTTTTTTTTTTTTAACTTAAAAGAAGTACATTCGAAAATAAAATTAGATTATAAAACAAGAAAAAATGTAGTAGACTATTTGTTTTGTTTTTTAAGTTTGGATTATAAAAATGTAAAGAATGTTAGATTACTAATTGTGGAAATTTGATTAATTATTATTTACTACTTCTATATAGGTCCACACATGAGAACTTATAATAAGTATTTGTGACGTTTCAAATTGCGAAAAACAAACAAAGTATTGTATTAATATTTTTAAAAAATTCTCAGATTACACGAATTATTAATTTTAATATATTTTCTAACACATATAAGTATAACTATTTATTAGTGACAATTCTAATTTACATCAACTGCACCTAATCTGATTATTATAAAATTGTATTAAAAGATGTGCTCAAATCGCAATAATGAATAAAATATTGTTTACGCCACTTAATGGCAATATAAACAATATAAAGTAAGCACACACACATAAAAAAGTCACACACACGCATATATATATATATATGCGTGTTTGTGTACATAAAAATTAAGCCATTGAAATTTTATGAGACGAAATGATTAAATTTGAAATCTAGAATATTTTATTATATGCAAGACAAAGAATGCATTTCAATTAGAATATCTCCTTAACCTATAGGTTTTCGATGTCTACCCATCTCCTAAGAGCAAATATTATAATGGCTTATACCTAATTTGCTGAAATCATAAACATAGAAAATCATAGTTAAAAGTTTTTAAAGTTTTTATATCATATAGTAAGGGAAAATTATATATTGGTTCAAAATGAAAAGGATATTGAATTTCATATCCAAATTGTATGGTAAATTCCGAAGTGAAAATCTTTCATAGCAGTGAGGTAAAGGAACTCAAAGTGTATTTTGAATAATCCCCGGCACAAGGTAACAATCCGAAGTAGGCATAATTCCCTGTTTTCTTTTGGTTTAGACGATGAGTCAGGTAAATAATATAAGTACGGTGAAACTGTTTTATAATAAACACACAATTCTTTCTTTATTTATTTATTTAATATTTTTTTATAATTATAATATATGAGTTTCAAAGTCCACTCAAAATGAATTTAAATTTGTGAATAAAACGGTTTCTGTAGAAAGACAAAGCATAATTAAATGAAATAAATAAATATATAAATGAAAGAAAAGAAAAAGAAAAAAAAAATGCTTATGCAATATAAATAGCAGAAGTGAAAAATATCTCCAATTGAAATCTTATCCTAAAGTTTAAAAAGGTAGAAGTGGGAGAAACAATCATAGGGAGTAAAGAAAAAGAAAAGAAAAGAAAAGAAAAAGAAAACTGAGAAGAAAACGAGGAAGAAAAATAACAAACGACGAGTATCAAGAAAAGATAGAAAAGTAGAGTAATAAGCAAATTAAGAATTAGAGGTTGGGAAAGGAAGAGAAATAAAAAGACAGATTTATCAACAAAGGCAGATATTTTGACGGAGGCCAAATATAGGTCAAGACCCCTCGATAGAAGCATATGCAGGAGACAGAAAAAGAACAGAGAAGAAAATAAAACAAATCACGCTTAAATGTCTCTTTAACCTCAAGTTTATAAATAAATTTAAACAACTTTACTTTATTCTGAAGTATATATATATATATATATATATATATATATATATATATATATATATATATATATATATACAAACACATATGTGTGTGAGGTTTAGTGCATAATGTCCACAGCCAGACAATGTCGCAGTCCACAATAGCCATGACAGCCAAAAAGCGGAAGTCTAGGATTCGGAAATCGCCTTCACTTAGAGCTTATCAGCAAGACACATTCGAACAATCTACGAATTGTGCAAACATGCGACACACACAGAATAACCACTATCAACTGACACAGATCCAGCAAACCACAGCGAAAGCCGACAGTGGATTGAACCAACCTCGAACCGAAAAAGAGACGTTGTTGTCGACACCGGCGTCTCACAAGTAGGACATTTTATACTCATAAAGGCGATGCCATCACGACACGCTGTCTCAGCAAGTAATTGTGAGTGTGGCGTGTTGCTCACTTGATAGAGTGCTCTCCTCGCATGCATGGAGTTCGGATTTCAAATTCAACTTTCGGATGTGCCTTACTGATGAACTCAAAATGAGAGAAAAACTCAAGTCTTAGGCTTCTGGTTTGTTGGCTGTCGTGGCTCTTGTGGGTAGGAACGTTGTCTGACTGTGAAAATAAGTATGTATTCACTGATATTCTGAATATATATATATATATATAAATATATATATATATATATATGTATATACATATATAACTTCTTCATTTGCTCACATAAAATTAATATCCGAAAGTATAAATTTATGCGTAAGCCTTAAGTATTTGCTTCAAAAGTGCTCACTACGTAGGTAGCGCTAGTTAGTAAGTTATAAAATATATATGCCGATTAAGCTACATTGAATATTCCGCGTTTCATCCACTCTAGGACTCTTCAGGCTCACCTGAATATATATATATATATATATATATATATATATATATATATATATATATATATATATAATGAAGGCAAGTACACGATTAAATAGTTTTACACGATTTGTTTATTGCTATTGTTTTAGAATTTAAGTCAACAATAGTTAGGTTACGCTCTTTTCAGAGATATTATATCTGTTTGCATGCAGTCACACATGTCAGTTCATCCCTGCATTTCACCGAGGTCATAAGACACGTTCAGCCATGACATAAATATCTTACACTTTTTATAATGTTAGCTAATCGAGCCAGAGATGTCTCGTGTCGCGGGGTTCGAATCGTTCGGCTGGTGTTAATCGTGACACCCTGCACTGAAGAATCCCGAAAGGATGAAACACTAGTGTCCGTAGGTATTTAATTATTATAGTGAAAAAATAATTATATATATATATATATATATATATATATATATATATACATATACGTATATATATGTGTGTGTGTATGTCTCTCTCTTTCTTTCTTTCTCTCTCTCTATATATGTATATATATGTATATATATACATTGCACATTTGCATTCGTATATACTGTATCGCCTGAAGAGATCTCTAGTTATTAGTAGTTAGCTGACCGAAACATTCTCATGGCTGTGTAGCAACATATTACTGCCTTGGAAAAACTTATAAAGAGTGTATATATATATATATATATATATATATATATATATATATATATATATTTATATAATTAGGTTATTTCATTATTACTGACTTTCTATATATTATTTCGTTCCAAGTCTTCCTTATTTCATTTCAAGTAGGAAAAGCTTGCCCTTTTTTCTCAGTTCTGCTTCTGTGTCGGTAGGATCATTGGGTTTTAATAAAGAAATAATAGAACATAATGAATAAAATAAATGGAAAAGTAATGTAATAAAAAAGAAATAAAATGGATAAAAAAAAACAAATACTAAAAAAAGAAGTGAATGAAAGTAAAATCAAATGAATGAAATAATAATTCCGGCATTTTCATTCGAACTGTCGGGCAAATTGGTAGTCGATGTACACGTGTCAAAGTTAAAGGTTAAAAGAAATGAAAAAAAAATCGTCAAGAAATATAAAATATATATAAAAATAAAAAGGAATAAAGACAAAATCAGGCAAGTTAAGGTGAGGTCGGTGTTGGATTAGGGTTGGAGATAGAATTTGAAAAAGCGTGATCGTTAGGTGTCGGGACGAGATAGGGTAAGGCGGGGCAGAGCAGGGGTAGGGTTAGATGATTAAACTAAAGATTCTTTTTTTTTTCGTTTCGATGGTGAAAGATTCGATGGTAAAACGGATAATCGTGTTCTAAGAATGGATGGTGGGTGGTGCCACAGAAACGGGTGCAAGAAATAGGGGTAGTTCGTCTTTAGTAATGGATCTAATCATCAAATATCGTTTAGTGTATTAAAAGTTTGGATTCGCAATTTACATTGCGAAAGAATTTACAGAAAAAAAGTGAGTTTGATAATGTATGGGCTTCAGACACATCGGTCGCCATTGATAGAGCCTAACTACAAATTCCTTCTAGATAAAATAATACGCGCAGCCAACTTTATCACGTACGTACGTTAGCACCTTTCACCTCTTTGGATAAATATGCGATCATGTGATCGTTGATGAACTGTATAAAAAATAAATATTAATAATTTAACATTATGCCAGATTTTTTCTTTAATAATAAACCATTTATTTGAATCCACATTTTTATCTAGGCCTCTTCAGTGTGCTATAATGACATTCTTTTCTTTCCTTCACATTTTTTGAAAATTCCACTTCTTCACGAAGATTACCGAGTTCTCCAGAAGTGTAAGTTAGTGAATGTCTGCAATGAGAAACACTTAATCTCAAGCTATTCTAAATTATCAACTGACATGTTGTTTTTCACGGACATGAAATTGGGTTATGATCAAACTGAAATATCTGATATGCCCATATATGGCATAACAATATCGTGTGATCTGCGTTCACGTCGGACATCAGTAGAATAGAGACGTGTCATAAAGTCTGATAAGATTTTTGGAGATGGACACTTATAACCAGATATTCTTGGAAATGCATCATCTAAAGATGGATATGACCTAGTCTGAACTTAGAAACTATAGAAATGCATGGGATAAGAATACATCGCATTTGTCAAACTATACTGCTTTAGGATAAACCTTTTTTAAAAGCCATCTTACTAAGATAACTGTGTTTTTGTTTAAGAACAGTGTGCTATAATAATAGTGTCGAGTCTCCGTTCGTGCCGGATTTACGTAGAATGAAACTTCTTTTAAACAGACAGACATATACAACAGATGAACAAAAATACAACAGATGACGAGATATAAAACAGATGAAAAAATACAACAGATGAAGAAATACACAACAAATGAACGGTGTAATTTTTGGATTTAATCATATCTCGCTTCTCTTTATTATAATATTAATTGCGTAAGCCAAATTTCGAGAAGCTATCTTGAAAGAAATTGTGTGTTAATTACACCGGTGTCATCGGATTAGTATGAAAATTACGCTTTTTAATCGCTGTTCAATCATAGTTTCGGACGCTTCTTAATGTTGCAGATGATTTGATTATCTGTATTATTTAGACTCTTAAGACTACTGTTCTCATCTAATATGTTATTTTTACAACGTTTCTATCTATTTAATCTCTCACCCTCTTCAGGTGTATCTATCTGTCCGACCAGGAATTTTTCTGTTGAACTCGAGAATTTTTCGTTCGAACTCAGGATTCTGCACAGAATTCCGAACGGAATTGTCTTATTAAATGCACAGCATGCTCGTTCTGTCAGTAATCACCGTGTAAATGTCCTAAGTTATTCGCAATTAATGTCTTTCTCGTAAGATGTGTTTTAGGTAATTATTTGGTTGACTGAGGCGAGGTTTTCTCTTGTTATGAAGCATGTAAAAGGCATATGTGGTATATTCAAGATTGGTTGTATTAAAACAACAAATAGATAAACTTTTTGTAAATCGGAGATTTGGTTTATTTTACCTTTAACGGTCCCGGTGATACTCCACTAATTTTGACTTCTAGAGATTATTTGTTCTGCAACCTGCTACACTGTTATCAATAGTGGTGTCAGAATTTCATAACTATTACTGCCTTGCAAATATTATGCGCGAGGACGGATATGCGTGCGCATGTGTATAGCATATTGATAACATGTGTAGTGAACTAAAATTGAATACTTACAGTTGACTTGATGCACATATTTTATATACAACGAAACAACGAAACAGAATAGTACAAAATACATCTATCAATCTTAGTCCGATATTACTCGAGCTTTATGTCACAATTACCCCAAATAAAAGTAATATTTCTTCATCTTGATTCACTCGGATTTAACATCATCTCTCTATTGACGCCCGACAGTGTCTGTCTCGTACTGTTCCTGCGTCTCTACCTGAGAACTCACAAAAGTGTTTAAAAGAGGGTGACCCTCAATCAAAAAAGTAATTCTTCCTTTGATTATTAGTTCAATTTTTCTAATACCGACTTATCTAAATAATAAAACGATCAATCTTCATTTAAATAAGATAGTAACCTTTTTGAAATCCAGATTTTAAACGAAGCAAGAGATATCCATGTGGATTGAAAAAATAGTAACTAGAGAATAAGACATGAATACAAAATTGTGTTTTAGACTCGAAATAATATCTATATCAGCTAAACAAAATAAAGTAATCGTTTTGAAAACTTTGAAAAGAAAATGGTAGTGTTTAGGTTAAGTATTAAGGAATTAAAATAAAATCCTAATCCAAGAGTTTATACTTTGATGGACGAACAAAGTTGAATCAATCTCATTCAAAAGTAACCGAAACGAAATTGATCTCTACACGAGCTGTTAGCGATAAAACTTGAGATTTGTGAGGACGAATTATTTTACTACCACACTTGTTCTACACATACCATATTTATCTTTATTTTTCAGGTCCTGGATATGACCTAAAACTATATCCAATGGTAAGGCCTCAGCTTGCGGGCCTTGGGGAGTGTGGATTCATCCTTTAATTGCCATTGCTCCCAGGTCCACTCTGACCCGGACTGTTTGTACCTGTTAGGGTCCCAACTATGGGTTAAATAGAATCCGACTTCAAAAAACAAAACAAATATACTTCATTAAAAAAATCCTTCCTCAAAACCACTAGATTCGGCATTAAATAACCTGAAAAAAAGTTGATTTGCCGTAAAAAAAAAACAACCCACAAACCTTATTTTTCAACTCGTTTTCGAATTAGTATGCTGAATACGGCACTTTCACAAAAGTTCTCTATTTACGAAGTAAACTCATCACATGAATACTTTCATTGACTTCACTTCAGTGAAACAAGATTTATGTTTGGGAAATTTTGAAATGAATATTGATAACATACATTATTTGTATCATTTAGACGGCTGCTTTTATTTTGCATATAATTCACGCAAAGTTTTGGCCGATCTATCCCGCCAGTTTCTACTGTGTTCGTATTTTCAAACGTGTGAATATTAACGTCGACGTCTGGATTCTGTACAGAAGTTTAAAATAGAAATTCTTATTTAATTTGCGGGGGAAGATATTGATCTAGTTTCGTCAGCAATTGCAAACTGGAACATATTCTATATTTCCTACTAAGATACTTAAATATAATAAAAAAATATATATGCAAAGTATACCCGCATAGAGAAGACGGGACGAACACAATCAACGACTACGGATTAAATAAAGAGTCGAGTTTGACATTCCTTACAGCTTATTGAGTTCAGCTAAAGGTTTTTGAGATCGACAGCAAATACATTAATAATGATGGGAGGTTATTTCAACCAAAAAGTTGTAAAAAAAAATCGAAGATTAAAATGTAGTCCTAGCAATGCAAATAAAAAGTGCAAGTCGTTTATCATAGGAGTATGGTTACATGACTGTAGACAATTTGCAACTTTTTTATATATACCAGCTTCAGGAATGTTTCAAACACATTTAACCCGCCCCAGGTTGGTAGTGCGGCTGGTAAATTCTCACGTGAGCTACCAGTGATTCTTTTAAATATCGACACTAACACTCAGTTCTGCGTGTCGTGTTGCAGTTCTCATGCCCCTACTAAAGCACCTAATCTCGAACATTTAGGAAAAGTATCAATGCATGTATATTCTCAAAACTACAGTTTAAACAAAAGAGTCATGTAGACTCTAAGATCTTTGTCAAATCAAAACAATTCTTATCACATGTGCCACTTTTCTGGTGCTATTAATGTTCACTTTCGAACTCAAACGGAACATTGCGAAGTAAATTTACACCGTGCACTGCTTTTGAATTTGAATATTACGCTTTTCATCGCAAGCAAGGGTTACCATAACTAAAGGATAAATTTTATTAGGATAGAGAAGGATTTATACAAGTAAATCTGTGTAAAGAGTTAGGAACCAGGTGGCTGTTGATATAAAATAAAAGAATTAGCATATTTCTACGATGAAAAAATAAATAGCAAAGAGGAAATTCAGGAGCAAGCAATCCAAGCAAAGGAGCTATCAAAGTAGAACATCAGTTAGCATCTGGAAACATCTACAATGAAGGGTGCGTATTTTGATTCTAGTCGGATAGATCAGCGCATATTTTCATTGAGGAGCACATTTACATTATTCTGTGCACATTTCCATTCTTGTTTAAAAACGAATATCGCTTTTATCTCTGGAAGGTCTCAATGGTTTTGACTTTGTGTATTAAGCGTGTTCCGCAAGTTCGGCGTGCGTCCGTTGGTGTTTGCTTTATTTTATAGATTTATTCTAGAGAAGATCGTTTGTGCTCGTTGTTTGTGTAAAGTTCAAGTGATATTAAGAAGGCGCACACGTGCCAGTCAGAACATGTTAAATGTCAGCGAAACAAAAGGTTACGGATTTGCTCTACCGAACAGAAAAACAACATGGCCTCATAGGGAGTGAATTGGTAATCGATGAGCTGAGCCGATTCTTAGATTCCTTATCGAACTATGTTTCTCTGCGAGGGTGTATAACTATTTATCAATCTTCTGGTAGATTACTGGCTTTATGGATATCAAAACGGAATATGAAATCGCCTGAGATATATTACAATTCGATAAGATCTTTGGCAGTAATGATTATATAGAACTAAAAATACTGCACCTGCTATAAACGATGGATAACATGTCAGTTAATGTTCAAGCAATTATACAAGTGGCCTTTCAAAAGGTAATGCCTCCTATATTTTAATCCGCCTGAATGGATCAAAGAGAATTAGAAATTGCATTGTTATTACATTTGAACTTATGTATATATTACTGACAGATTTATTTCTCTGTTGCAGATATTGATATTTTGATTCTCTAAGAAGGCAACCCCTGTCGTAGACGTGCAACTGAAGCAGATATGCGTCATTGGATTTCTGGCATAAATGCATTGATGGTGATGACCATGTAGGAATATAAACTCTGGAAGTGTACCACTTTCGTGTTCGTAATGTTTCAATATTTTGAATTAAAAAATAAGACACTTTACATTTTCGGACACATAGTTACTGAGTGTTGCATGGATTATGAAATTAGAGTTAAAATGTGTTGGCAATATTTTCCTCCCAAAACTTCTTTCTGCCTAACTCTTCTCTATCAACACATCTATCGATCCAATTCCCATTTTCGTTTCCTTTCACTCCTTGCTTTGTTTCTCATCCCACCCTTGTCACCTGTCATAAGGCAATATATGACCCATTCCAAGTTCTAATTTCGCAATAACCCTCGTTGAGAAAATATCGCAATGTATATATATCTTCGTTGTCTTACCTTCCTGTTGAGTCCAAAATAATAAATCTTACAAAAGAGTGTAAATAAAATAAGACAATCCGAGAAACAAATATATGAGTCGTATACGTGAACGTTTTGTATCTTTCATGGTTTAAGCTGTGCACACAATTGAAATCATGGAAATGTATTTAATAGACAAATTCTTTCTGTTCTAGCATGAGATTATCAATATTATCTATTCAATTATATCTCTGTTTAGTTGTATGTATTCTTTGCTTTATTCTATACATATATGTGTCTACGTATTGATATATATATATATGTATATAATTTTATTAATTTTATGTGAGTAAATGAAGTAGTATATACACACATATATATATATATATGTATATACTACTTCATTTACTCACATAAAATTAATATACAAAAGTATAGATTTATGCGTAAACTTTAAGTATTTACTTCAAAAGTGCTCAATACGTAGGTAGAGCTAGTTAGTAAGTTATAAAATATATATGGCGATTAAGCTACACTGAATATTCCGCGTTTTATCCACACTTCACGCTTATGCACGAATTTTGTGGTTGTCCGTCGTTTTTATATACGCACCTTCTATTGAGATTTTAGTTAGCCAATCATCTTTCTAGTATCCACCGCGTGATAAAGCGTCGGCTATGTGTTATCTTTACCTCTCATATACTTCATATCTAAATAAAATTCCTGCAGTATAAGACTCCATGAAAGCAAAGTTCGGTGCTTATTTTTCACCTTGTTGACATAAAATAATGGGTTATGAGGTGTGTAAATTGTAGTCGGACCATGTACTGAGGACACGTATACTTTAAAATGTGATAAACTCATCACTAGTGCTAACGCTTCCTTCTCTATCGTGGAGTAAGATTTCTGAAATTTATTGAGTTTCTTTGAGTAAAAGCTGACTGGATGTAGCTGTGTATCTTCTCCTACTTGTAACAACACTGCTACAATCCCAATATTGCTTGCATATAACGCTACACTTAAGGGTGTATCAAATGATGGAGCCTTTAGCATTGGTTCACTACTTAGAATTTGCTTGGTTCTCTCAAATGCTTCTTGACACTCGGATGCCCATTCAAACTTCTTATGCTTTTTCAGCAACTCGGGTAGTGGTGCGGTGAGCTTCGCAAAATCTCTGCAGAACCGGCGGTAATATCCTGCCACGCCCAGGAATCACCTCAGGCTTCTGACATTTCTTGGTGCTGAATAATTTTCTATTTCTTGCACCTTGATCTTTGCTGTGGTGATTCTCCCATGACCCACAACATGTCCTAAATACTTCACCTCGGCATGGCACCACTCTGTCTTGGCCAAGTTTATTGTTAATTTAGCACTTCTTAATCTCTGAAGTACTTTCTGGATCGTTTCAACATGTTCCGCCCAGGTGTCGTTGTATATGACTATGTGATCAACATATGTGTCTGCATTTGTGATCCTAGTAAGACATGTGCTCATCAACCTTACGAACGTTGCCTGGGAATTCCTCATCCTGAATGGCATCACTCGGTATTGGTATATTCCTTCAGGAGTTATAACAGCCGATATTTGCTTGGCTCTTTCGGTTAAGGTTACTGGCCAATACCATTTCAGTAGATCGCATTTTGTGATGTATTTGGCGCAGCCTACTTTATCTATGCAATCATCCACCGTGGACATGGGGTGTGCGTCTGTTTTGGTTACCGCATTTATTTTGCCGTAGTCCGTATAGAATCTCACCGGTCCGTCAGGTTTATCTACCAGCACGCACGATGATGCTCAATCGCCTTGACTTGGGTCTATTAACTCATGTTTTAACATGTATTCTATTTCTGTTTTCATTATCTCTAAATTTCTTGGACTTAAGCGACATGGGTGTTGTCTAATCGATTTGGTTTCTTTTAGCTCAACGCCATGCACCGCTGCTGTTGTGCGCGTGGGCGTGTCAGTGAATAGGTCTCTATATTCCGTTAGTATCTCCTTTAATCTCTGCCTTTCTTATGTGGATAAATGTGCAGGTTTGAACCCTAAGTCTCCTAGTATCTCCGAATTCTTTAACTTAATGGGTGGACCCTTCTCTAGCTGAAGGGTTCTTTCAGGATACACTTAATTTTCAGCTTTGACGTTGCATGGCGCTGCCAGTACTAATTTTTCTCCCACTCTTCTCGAATAGTTCTTTATCATGTATACTTTACATATGTGTGTCTTGTTTCTGCGTTTCGGGGTATACATTCTATAATTAAGTGGACTTATCTTTTCAGCGATCGTGTATGGTCCTTGATATATTTCCTTGAATGGTTTGCCATTTAGGGGTAGGAGTATTAACACGTCCTCCAAATCCTGGAATTCCCTGTTTACTGATTTTTTATAATATATGGCTTCATAGCTCTCTGGCTATTCTCTAAGTGGTGTTTTGCCAATTTTTCTGCTTCGGCTAAATTTCATCGAACCTTAGTGGCGTAATCCGACATATTTTTCGGCATAGATTCATTACTGACCCATTGCTCTTTTATCACTTTTAATAGTCCTCGCACTTGGTAACCGAAAACTAATTCGAAAGGACTGAATCCTAACGACTCCTGGACTGTGTCCTGAGCTGCACAAAGTATATATAGGGTTCCCTGGTCATATTCGGCATTGTGCTCCACACAATGACCTCTTAACATGGTTTTCAGGGTGGTGTGAAACCGTTCTAATTCTCCCTGTGATTGAGGATAGTAAGCGCTGGACTTTATATGGGTGATTCCTAATTGCTCTGTAACTTGCTTATATATCCTCGACATAAAATGATACCCTTGGTCAGTCTGTATGATTCTCGGTAGCCCCATCTTGTTGAAAAATTTTATCAGAGCGTCCACCACCTTCTTTGATGAGATATTGCATAATGTGAGTTCCTCGGGGAACCTCGTGGATGCACACATTATAGTTAACATAAATTTGTGGTCTGTCCTGGTTTTGGATAATGTTCCCACGTAGTCTATGATTACTCGACTAAATGGTTCTTCCACTGCTGGTATAGTTTGGAGCGGGGTCGCGGGAATGTTTTGGTTGGGCTTCCCCGTCTTTTGGCATGCCGTACAGGGTCTGAGGAACTTCTTTATATTCCCCAAAATTCCTGGGCAGTAAAAGTGGCTGGTCAGCTTTATTAGGGTGTTATTGACCCCTAGGTGACCTGCCAATGGTACCTCATGCGCGACCTTCATGATCTCCTCCCGATATATATCGGGCACCATTACATGTTATCGTGTCATTTCTTCTGTTCCTTCCCCTATCCTGGGAGCATTCCATTTCCTCATTACCACTCCATTGTTGAGGAATTATTGACTTTTTGAGTCATGAGAATGCTCCTCTCGAACTCGACAGAACAGGGGTTCCAGTTCGGTATCACGCCGCTGATCAAGGAGCAGCGCTTGCCGTGGTATAGCTACACCGAGTTGAGATGTTATCCCTTCTTCGGTGTTTTTCATCCAGCGAACCATCGTCTCCCTTCTTCCCCTTCATCGTCTTACTTCTTGTGATTATACCTGTGGGCATTTCATCTCCTACTTTTCGTCTTTCTGTCTCGCGCCTTGTCTGGTTTGATTTTGTTGCCTAATTTGGCTTTTGGTGATGTCATTTCCTTTTCGATACTATGTGGACCTTGATTAATGGGACCGTCATAGGTTTGTTTCCTATGCCCCTAATTATAACTGATCTATCTGTGGCCCTTATAGCGTCCTCAGACATATGTTTCCTTTTCACTAGGGACTGGGAGGCGCCCGTGTCCCTGAGGATGTTAATGGGTTTCCCTCGACTTTCTCTATCTCGGGAAATAGATCCCTTTGATATGAAAGGTTCATACTTTTCGTCTATCCATCGAAATATTGATCCTTGTAGCTTGCTTAAGATACCCTGATTCAGTTCAGTGAATCGCTTTTCCTGGCAAGTCACAACTATGTGACCTGGCTTCCCACAGTTGAAGCACGCTATTGGTCTTGCTTCCCTCCCAGTAGAGGTCGGTTGGTTGTGTTTGGAGGGATCTTGATGGGTACCCGCAGATTGTCGGTTGCCCCTTTTGTCGTTCAATGCGACCTTACCTGCGGATGCATAGGTCCTTGGGGGTTGGCTCTATTTCTTTTATGTATTAATGTGTAGTCATCTGCCGCTATGGCTATCTCGAGCACTGTTTCGGCTTTTTTGTCGGCTAAGTGCATCCTCATGTCATCGGGTATGCAGTTTTGGAAGTCCTCAATTAATATGAGTTGTTTCAGCCTGTGAAAGTTACTCTCCACGTTATTGGAGTTGCACCATCGATCAAAGTGTCCCTCTTTCATCTTTACGAACTCTAAATTTGTTTGCCCCTCGCTGTTTCTCAAGTTTCTAAACTTTTGTTGATAAGTTAATTCATACCGTTTTAGTATGCTGCTTTTACTATCTCGTAGTCTGCGCAGTCTTCCGCTGGGAGTGCCGCATATGCTGTTTGAGCCGTGCCGCTTAATGCTGTCTGCAAAAGGATTGCTCAACATTCTCTCGGCCAGTTCATGTTTAGGGCGGTTTTATCGAAATGTGCAAAGTAGTCATCGACTTCCTTTCCACAAACTTCGGGACTAGGCGCACATGTTTCGTCATATCAAACTTGGTCTGTCTAACTTACCGTGTCTGATGAGCTATACTTAGCTCGCTCATTCTAATTTCTTGCTCGATTCGAGCCGTCTATATCTCCATCCTAGCCATAATTCATTTTTCTTTCAAGTTCGATTTGATCAGCAGTTATGGCCGTCATCTCTACTGGTAATTCTTCTAGCATTTCTTCCTCGAAGATATCATTGTCCATCATGTGCACAGAGTTCATTCTTATCAACTGGCGTTTTCTCATGGCTCCCTTAACTTCTAGGTCTAGTTTGTGCCCTATTATTATTAATTCGTCTTTCTTAAACCTATGTAACATATCTGGGGATGGGTTTTCATAAATTCATCTATGTCCGTCATTTTGCCTTACTCGTCCGTGCACAATGTCCAGATATTCCACGAGGGTTATTTACCAAGCGGTTACTTGGTGTGTACCGTCCCGTACGAGCCCCCGTGTGACGATACGTCCTCGTTGAAAAATCACAAAAGGGAATTTATCCTCGAAAAGTATTGTAAAGCAATTAAAAAAATTATGTACGTGCCGGCTTTAAAATTATCACAACCCAGTAGCACTTACCCAAGTTCTGGGCAGTATTTCCGTCGTGAAAGTTCCTTATAATATTCACGGTTGGCGAAATACCAGGCCATGAATGACAGAAACACACGGTTGTTTATATATTATACGCTTATCATTTATTGTGCGTTAAAAATTCAATAATCCAAACAAAATATTAAAAGAAAATAATAAGAAAATATGCAGACAGTGTCCAACGGGACAAAAGAGGGGGCAACACTAACGTAAACTGTTCGAATGAACATAGTCTCTTTTCTTTCCTTCCCTTTTCTTTTTATCTTTTCTCCTTTTTTTTCGCGTGGAAAATAGTTGAGTTATGTGAGGCAGTAGAAATCTTTCAAAATAAAAAAAATAAAACTGTTCAATACAGCAAGTCGACATTTGTGCGATAAGGGGGGATATTGAATACAAATACAAATACTACTACCAAAATGCTCCAAAAACAACATATCAACAAGCGACAACCCGCCACCACACGACAATACTAAAAAATACAACCTCCCACAACAATACGAAAATAGTTACTACCAACCACATCACCGAACTCAGTCAAGAAACCACTATCTCTCACACCACCCACCCATCCAAACAACCGAAAAATCCCCCTACTAAACCCCCATCGAAACAACCCATGAAACAAAAACACCCCTATAGATACCACCCAACACAAAACAGTCCTTACAACACCAACCCCCAGTACCCCACCGTACGAAACCGACCCCAAAAATACCCACACACAAACACAACCAATCTAAATACCCAGATACTTTCATAATCAATACACCCCTACAAAACGACACAGCCAACCTTCCAACCGGAGCAACGAAACTAACGACCCACGCAATCATTTTTTAGGAATCCCTCACAAAATGACAACACCAGATTAGACAACAAAAAACCCAAAGTCATTAACCTATCTAAAGAGACACTTACAAAGGACGAAGTTAAAGTACTAAAACTAGACCTCAAATTCTGCCCAACTCCCAAAAGTAACATAACAGAGTTAAAGAAAGAACTTAAAAAATTTGAACGCAAATTTAGACTCATAGATATACTTAATGACCGAGATAACACAACAGACGATTCTCTAGTGAAAAACAAATCAATATACTTCCCAAACAAACAAAACAACAGAAAAGAACTACATACTTTCTTTGAAAGGCTCTGGAACCTCAACCCTCATCAAAAAGAAAACCCCGCCAGTAATCTAACACGAAAACAAAATCAAGCACTTAAAAAAATCCGACATAATAACAACTTAGTTATAAAGAAAGCAGACATAGGTAGTGCAGTGGTTATAATTAATAAGAACTACTATAAAATAAAAAATTAGAATCACTAGGGGACGAAAATTATTACAAACCAATTAGCTCTAACACAGAGGACACAACCATATCTAAAATAACAAAACTCTGCACAACATACAACAGTACATTAACTAAAAAAAGAAAAAAACTTCCTTACAAACTTCACAACAAAAAGAAACATCTTCTATGGACTACCCAAAATACACAAAACTAATCAGGTAAGACATGCCATCAACATACAAAATTCGGAGTACATAAGCATCCCAAACCCCAATGACCTCACATTAAGACCCATAGTAGCAGGACCATCATGCCCAACAAGTAGACTAAGCAATCTAATAGATATATTATTACAGCCCTTCACCAATCTAGTCCGAAGTTATGTAAGAGATGACACCCACTTCCTTAGCTCCCTACCACAAACAGTAGACGATGAAACGATACTAGTCACATTCGATGTTAGCAGCCTATATAGCAATATTCACACAACCTAGGAAAAGAAATATCTAATATTGAATTGACAAACATACACAAATTTTACACCCCAGATTCAATAAACAATTTCTGATTGACAGCATTGACATAATCCGCAATAACAATTCTTTCCAATGCAATAATGACAACTACATCCAAATACTATGCACAGGAATGGGTACTAAAATCGCACCGACATATGCCACCCTTTAACTCGCCTTCCTAGAAGAGAGCCTTTATGAAAAGATAGAGCAGATATACGGACACAATATAAAACACTCTTCATAAAATCTTGGAAAAGATACCTAGACGACTGATTTATCTTCTGGACGACCACATGGGGGGTATGAAAGAACTCCACAATTTGCTACAAAATCTACACTCAAAAATAAACTTCACACTAGAACATAGCGCCACAGTCTACCTTTCCTAGACATCTTAGTAACAATCAAAAACAACAACATAATTACAGACATCTACCACAAACCCATAGACACTCAAAAATACCTCTACTTCAAAAGCCACCATCCTAAAAGCTGCCTAACATCAATACCCACCGCCCTAGCAAGTAAAGTCTGCACCATATTAACAGACAGACACCTCCGTTCGACTAGACTGAATGAACTGCAAATAACCCTGCGGCAAAGAGGATATTCACTACAACTAACACAGAAAGGTATTAAACTGGCTGGAAAAAATCCAATAGAACAACTAAGAATCCCAAAAGAACACAACAAAGAACAAATATTACCATACGCATCCACACACAACACAAACAACCCAGAACTATTTACACAGATAACAAAAAACCTTATCCTCCTCAATCAGAACGAAAAACTAAACACCATACTTAAAACTACAAAAATAATAAAAAGCAATCGCCAACTTAAAAACTTAAACACATCCTAACTTCCTCAAAAGGCGTTCCACATAATACAAAAGGGGTTAAAAAATGCAACAAACCACGATGTGGAGTATGTGACATACTAATAGAAGGAAACACCCGCACATTGAAAGCACAAACATTCAAAATAAAAAAGGATCTAAATTGCACCTCCAGATATGTAGTATATGCACTAAGATGCACAGCATGCAACAAATCCTACATAGGCGCCACCAAAAATTTCAGCAACAGAGTGACCTTACATAAGAGCAACATCAAAATTGCAGATAACAGACACCTCTATGTTTCAAAACACGTACACACATGCAGTGGAAATTGCTTCAAAATAATGTCAATCTTCCAAACAGACAATTATTTTTATTTACTTACACAGGAAAAAAAAAACTTCATAACAAGATTCACTCCCGAACTAAACAGAGCCTAATATCAACACACAAATCATGAAATGCAAGGTGCACTCGCATGCACATACATATACATATACACACCCACACATAAATCAGAACCGGCACATTAAAACGCACACGCGCGCATACAGCCACACAAAGATATAACACCCCTGTCTGTAATACAACACATTGAACAATGCCAACCCTACTTAACCTCGAAACCGACAACACTAGGAAACACCTAGAACCATAGTATAATATCTGTTCCAACACCTTGCTCCCCCCTCAGTCAGTTGAGGAGAAATCTCTCATGACTGAGATAACTATCATCCCTTCTATCATCCATACTCCCAAACCTATATTAATCCTAATGGCCCCTACCCTCTGGGGACGAGATCTTCCAACATTAGGAACCGATCCTGGGTCTGGCCATACCCACATGGGGAGACAAATAAATAGAAACATTAAAAAATCCCCTATATATATATATATTTATAAAGACACCTCTTTATCTAAACAAACATAATATTAAGAATAACGGAACAGTCGAAAACTGAAACGAAAAATCACAATACTAAAATCTAAGAATCCAAAAAATTAATATCAAAATTGAATAAAAACGCCCCTACCCTTATTTCAGAGGAGTTGTTCCCCCCTCCTCATACATACATCTTAGTAACGACCTTGGATCACAGTTACCTTCCTAGGGAAGCAAATAACTTCATAATACTATGAAACAGTACACACATTCTTCAAACGAATAAAAGAAGACACACATACGCACCCACCCACACCCACATACACATACAATCACACGCACACACACACATCCTACCCTATGCACTAAGTTGACCAAGTACCAATGGGCCCCTCACCTCACCCCAAGTAAGAGTAAAACAATAAAAATAAAATACCCAAAAAAACAAAGATAAATAAAAACACAATCAGAAAGAGAGACAGACAGATAGAGAGAAGGATATATATAGAGAGAGGAACATAAGACAGCAGTGACCACAGTCCAATAAAACTAATAAATATTTAACATAAGAATTAAAAGTAAAATCATTTACACGTTTCCACCTCTCGGAAACATTTCAAATGAACTATGAAAGTGTTCTTTTACATCTTTTACACATCTTCAATATATTTTAAGCATTTTAAATAATTTCTGAAGAGAACGCTTCACAGAACGTCTGAAACGCGTTAAAAACGATTTCAATGATTTAAAAAAAAATAATTACAATGATTTAAATGTAATTTTCAAGGAAAAACCAACACATGGAATAATAAAATAATGTTAAAAAATACACATTGTTGGTGACCACTCCCTTATTTAAACATACATCTTTCTCTCGTTGGAATTTCTTAACCCATTATATATATATATATATATATATATATATATATATATATATATATACACATATATATATATACATATATATATAGTGATTTAAAAGTTATGAGGGTTTTTTGAAACATCAAAAACGATGTTACTTTTTGTATTTAATATTTTGATTGGTATCTTTTTTATTTCAAGCGGAATTCCGCTCTCGGTCACAAAAAAGAATGTGACCATTTTGGATATTCTCTCTCTCTCTCTCTCTCTCTATATATATATATATATATATATATATATATATATATATATAATACTTGTTTGAGATGAAAACAGAGGTTCCCTTGAAATATAAAAATAACAATAAAGTATTAAATACAAAACGTAACATCGTTTTGCATGCTTTAAAAAGCCCTCATAACGTTTAAATCACTATCCTAGAAGCATGCGTGGTCTTTTAACATTATATATATATATATATATATATATATATATATATATATATATATATATTCAATGAAATTTCTCATAAATGAGGACCCCCTTTTTCAGGGGCTAACACTTGAAGTCTATATTAGATACAATTATTCGAATGGTCTATTAACGTATTTATCGATCAAACACTGAATTTGTAAAGAACTTGATAGCATGTTTTCCACTTCCCAATTCATCATTTTAATATAGTATGGTATATCTTTCGTTGTGGTTTATTTGTCTTACTGTATTTCACGGAGAAGTGTTCATACAGTCTGATGCAGTATCCAGCATGGTGTTCCTCACTGAGGTAACATCACTTAGCGAAAAAGCTGGTGTGGTTTAGTTATGGCAATGAAATCTTATTTGGACTGTGAATAATATGTGATTATACATATTTGGTTAGAGATTACTTGTAATTAAATGTATCCTCATGCCATGTTGTCTTTTATTTGTCCAGAAAACCTAACATGAATACTTTTCTCTACAAGTAGGGAGAAATCTTGGGAACTCGTGAGTAGTATCTAGTTGGTAGTCAAGTTCTATCCTGTAACCAGTCAAATTCTTCTCAGTAGGAATTAAAGTTGTCTTAAGTAATTCCAGTTCTCCACACCAGGCATTCAATTTTCTCATTCAAGATGTACGTGTATGTGTAGACATATCACTGCGTATATGTATAATATGTATACCCTTGCACACACACAAACCCACACACATAACAGTTCACAAACACACACAGATATATACATGTGTGTACGTTTTTTTTGTTTTCAAACTGCATCCTCTACAAGATAAAATAACTAAAATTAAATGTAAAAATGCGTGAACTTGTCTTTTGTCATTGCCTAGCATAGCATGAACATTGCATAGTGAAAACATGTCATATAAAAAATACCATTGTACAATGTAGAGACCGATTCTCAGCACATTAAAAAATAATTACAAAATACTATTTTGCAAGAAAAAATGAGACTGTAAAAAAATAGAACATAATTTTGCTATTGGAATATTCTTAGCTCCTTACGCAATACGTGACAATGTCGATGTAGAAATAACTTTCCTCTGACAATAGAGGCGCACAAGTGAATATTATTTCAATGGGGCATGTTATTTTGTGCTCTTTGTGTGGTTATTAACTTATCTTTTCTATCAGTGGTTTTCCGCCTGTATCGATCGTCCTAAAAATAATCGCCAGTTCATCTGTCTACCTTTTAAAAGATGCAACTTTTCTAAGTACGAGTTTTTTAAAAAGTATTTTATCATTTTCACTAGGTAACTGTGATCTTATATTGAGGCTCAAATAGACATTTTAACCAAAGAAAAATGCACAATTTTTGAGACAAACAATAAGAAAACAACAGAGGACTGACACAGTATGGAATACAATATGAATGTTTCAACTGAATATCTAAACGAATGTACACATATAGTTATTTATTGTAGAAAAATGAACTTATACTCTTTTAAAATTCGTTATTGTGTAACAGAGCACGGACGTGCGCATAGTAGCATTATCAGCTGCATCTACAGAAATACAGTTTAAAACTACTATTGGTGTTGGTATGTAACGTTTACGTTACATTTAAAAACATTACATTTAAAAACGTTACATTTAAAAACGCTAATCAAAAATAAAATGCATGGCATTAAAATAATATGCGTTGCTATTATGTGCGCTTCAAATTGATTTAGATATATTAGAAAAACTACCTAGTCATAGTTTAATTTTCATCGTTATATTTTTGTTATCATTTCTGATAGACTAAATTATATCGTTGTGTTTTTATGTAGAAGGCAGGTTTTCCTTTTATAATTTATTTGAGGAGTTGTAAATTTAATTTTATTCTCTAATGTAAGCTTTCGATTTTCACTTCGGCTCAAAAACTAAATTGGTCGAATAAATAGGACTAGAAAAATGCACAATATATATATATATATATATATATATATATATATATATATATATATATATATATAACTGTGTTATTACTTTGAAAACGTTTTAAAGATTCGCAAAAAAAAATCCATACAAACTTTCTACGTGACCTTATTATTGTTTTTTTTTTCGTCTTCCTTATATGTCGTTCCCACACACACTATGTTCCCTCTTTCGTTCTTTTACTTGTCAGAGCGCTGCCAGAAGTTGTTGCATTGCAATAATTTCATGTGGCAATAACATGTTGGCCTGTTCGCTTTGGAAGGGATAGTATGGTAAGTCTTATTTGTACTTTCCAAATCGCCACGCGCCTTTTTCATTTTTTCTCCCTTTACCTTTGTTCTGATCTTGTAGCATATATATATATATATATATATATATATATATATATATATATATATATATATACATATAATAAAATAAGAATTCCAATTCCAATTTTACCAGTTTTTCTTGGATTTTGCTGTTATTGGATATTCTATACTCTTCACTCGACCATCCATTCACGTGAAATCATTTTTTCCCATTGTCTCTGCTTCACTATGGCTTACTTGTAGTTTTATTAAATACTTTACAAGCAAAATCCGATTTCATATGTTGCTAACTCCTACCTTTAAATGAGAAGGAAAGTATTTCTTTCGAAACTTCGCGAATTTAGAATAACCCATTTAATTTGTGTCTCTGTTTTGAAAATTAAATGTAGTTTTAGCTCTTCTTAAAGTGTTTTAACATGTTTTATTAATTTTTTGTCCTTTCATCCACATTTTCTTCCTCTATAATTGGAACTAAAAAAATTATGAAGAATAAACGGTGAATCAAATGAGGTAGATTTTGTTTAAACAGATACATTCAATTCATCGTAAATTTGTAGTTGTTTGAAAAAGTGACAAGTGGAGACTTTTTTAGCGCCACTGTTTATATCGTTCTGTCTATCTATTTATCTATCTATATATATGTAACCACAAACATATATATATATTTGTAGTCATCGACATACAGTCCTGTTTCGTTGTAACACAACTCATCAGTGCCGCTAGACTAGCACCTCTCTCAAGCCTAGGATCGAACCTAGAACTGTCGTGTCGACAGTCGGGAGCTGTACCTCTCGGCCACGGAAACGACGCCCGCAAATAACTCGTCCGAATGTCTAATAAAACAAACATCCGTCCGCTACTTGTACAGTGCTCAAACCGCCTGTGTGTAAACAAACCGCGAGCGTTACAAGAGACATTATATATATATATATATATATATATATATATATATATATATATATATATATATATATAATTATGTAACGTTACGTTCTGATCAGGGCTTAAAGGCTGACGCGACATAAATTGGGCACGTGAGTCGTGAATATATATGTACGCATCCTGGTTTGGTCATTTAAATGTAATAGTCAGCGATTCAGTAACACCCACACAATATATATATATATATATATATATATATATATATTATATATATATATATATTATATATATATATATATATAACATGTCTATGTGCTCGAACGTTTTCATCATAACGTCTACGCAATGAGACACAAAATAAAAAATTATGCGTAAAAATATTAAGCATAAGTTCCTCTAATGAGAAACTATAAAATATATAATAAATTAGTAAATGCTTGTTTTTTAAAGATTTATGCAAATTAGTTAATTAGCATGAAATCCATGAGAGAATATATTATAAATAGAAAAAGTATGATTTCAATAGCAATGTCCAGGTGAGAGGAAACACCCTCAATTTTTAGGTAAATCGTTTAACTTATTATCTATCCATATATGAATTAAATAAACTGATAAAATGTGTCTGATGGATGGGCTAAAGTGGACAAACAAAAGTCAACGTTTTGTTCACCTGTTGCTGTCGGCTGCCGGTGTTATTTCAAACGCTAATCATTATTCCATAGTGTTAGAACCTAATGAATCTTGAAGGCGTTGTAACGTTTATGGCAACAGAAACAGAGACATCATTTTTTAATGTATTTTTGTTTATATCCGCTTGTTTCTTATGTATATGTTCATTTTGATTATTATATGCTTTTACGGGCTACAACATAGACTTGTATACACGTAAAAAGTATCCCATCTTGGTTCTTAACTTTAGAACACAAATGCGGATATTTGGTCAAATTTATTTCAATTTCATTTCATGCAAATGTCTAAGACTGGTGTGGAAACACTTCATTAAAATAAGATTTTGTAACAGTTTTACAAGAGACATTATACAATTAATTCTTCCAATTTCAGTTTCTTCTGGAACATTTTGATGGAGTGTTTACAAAAAGAATATGACCAAAATTCTCGTATTTTAAATTTTCCAAATCCGTAATGAATTTATCAATAGTAATTACACATTAAAAATTAAACAAATTTTCATAAATTTTAATTTTTTCTTAAGATACTTTCAGCTAAAGCCTTAAGTTTTAGACTTTTTCAAGCATCGAAATCATAATAGATCTTGATCAAAATTAGAATAAAGATACTAGACATTAGGTTACATAGCATAAGATTTTTTATTTTAATTGTATATAAGAACAAGAATTGATATAATACTCTTTTGTTGAAATGAAGTTCAGTTCACTGCCATGTTTGCTTTCATACATTGATTTTATCTTTATTTTATTTTTTGTATATTTTGTGATGTTTCAGCCGTTTCTATAGAAACTGATTCTGTTGGACGTTTTATTGCTATTGACTCTCCTATTGCTAAGTATATAGTTTTACATTCTCGAAGATATCGCGGCATTGTTGCATCAGATTCAATATCGATCAAGGCATTAGTCGGCGGATAAACAAATGGTCTGTTTTCTTCTTTAACGTCGATACCATCATCAGCTATGATAGAAAACAGGTCACAGCCGATAAAACTTAGACCATACGGTTATGGTAAAAGCAGGGGAGACTGACACATATGAAGCGAAATTGTTTAGCTCTTACGATGGTAAAAATAAAAGAGAGACAGGTCGCCGAAGAGATACACATAGAGAGAGCAATGCAGACATAAGAGCGACATAAAAGTAATGGACGAGACACACACATTTATGTATGTATGTATATATATATATATATATATATATATATATATATATATATATATATATATTCAAGCAAATGTTATTAAATGCAACGAAGACATTTTGCTTTATGATTTTTTATTTTTTATTTGCGATTTTCAGTATAATCTTTTTTATATAAAAAGAAAAACTAGTCATAAAACTTCAATAGTTGTTGCTGTCACGAGCACTTTCGATTCGTCCAAGAATCATCTTCAGGTGTTAAAGTAAAAGGAGCGAATATGAGAATTAAAAGTCAAAGAAAAAATATAAAGTAAACGGCGTTAGGTGATGATAAGCTAAAATATATAGAGTCGATGAAAAGTCGATTAAAAATTCGAGTATTAAAATAAACAAGTTCGTGGACACCGTTAGCAAAGCTCGTCCAATACGAACTACGCAAGACATTTTAGAACGTTACTGCTTTTCTCGAATGCAATATCATTTATAGTGGATTGAAGGTTCCTATTATATGATGAGTCAAGAATTTTTAATTTCTTAATATTATTTTCATGTTGTAATCTTTTTAGTGTGTCAACGAGGACATTTCTAAGATTGGATGAGGAAAGTTATGTTATTTTATGAAATATAGCAGTAGTATTATTTAGATGCATGGCTATTCGCCGGGATAAAAGTGTCGTTATATCCCCAATGTATGTATTATTTTAAGAATTTCATTCTCTCATAGAGCATTTGAACATTATTCGTGGACGAATTGAAAGCGCTCGTAACAGCAACAACTATGAAACTGTTATTAATATTTTTGATTTTGATATAAAATGATTATACGGAAAGTCGAAAAATTAGGAAAAAGAATAAAAAAAGGAAATAATCTTCGTTACATTTAATAATATTAGCTTGAATGAAAAAATGCTGTCTAAATATACCAATTTCAAATAATATATATATATATATATATATATATATATATATATATATATATATATATATATATATGTACATTTATATAAAATGGGTTAAGAAATTCCAACGAAAGAAAGATGTATGTTAAATAAGGGAGTAGTCATCAACAATGTGTATTTTTAACATTATTTTATCATTCCGTGTCTTGGTTTTTCATTGAGAATTAGGTTTTGATCATTGTAATAATATTTTTAAGTCATTGAAATCGTTTTCACGCGCGTTTCAGACGTTGTGTGAAGCGTCATCGTCAGAAATTATTTTCAAATGTGTTGGAGATGTAAAAATGGACATTTTCGTAGTTAATTTGAAGTTTTTCCAAGGGGTGGAGGCTTGTAAGTGTTTATTATTCACTGGCATACTCAATTTTTATTACTCTTTTTAAAATCAATACCCTACTCCCTAGCACGTAGAATCTACACCATAGTAACAGACAGACACCTCCGTTCAACTAGACTGAATGAACTACAAATAACACTGCGGAAAAGAGGATATCCACTACCACTAATACAGAAAGGTATTGAACTGGCTGAAAAAAATCCAATAGACCAACTAGGAACCCCAAAGGAACACTACAAAGAACAAATTTTAGCATATGTCTCTACACACAACACAAACAACCCATAACTATTTACACAGATAACAAAAAACCTTAGCCTCCTCAATCAGAACGACAAACTAAACAACATACTTAACACAACAAAAATAATAAAAAGCAAACGCCAACCCAAAAACTTAAAACACATCCTAACTTCCTCAAAACTCGTCCCACATACTACAAAAGGGGTTACAAAATGCAACAAACTGCGATGTGGAGTATGTAACATAATAATAGAAGGTAACACATACACATTCAAAAACCCAGCACAAACGTTCAAAATAAAAAACGATCTAAATTGCACCTCCAGATATGTAGTATATGCACTAAGATGCACAGCATGCAACAAATCCTACATAGGCGCCACCAAAAATTTCAGCAATAGAGTGACCTTACATAAGAGCAACATCAAAATTGCAGATAACAGACACCTCTATGTTTAAAAACACGTACACACATGCAGTGGAAACAGCTTCAAAATAATGTCAATCTTCCAAACAGACAATTATTTTTATTTACTTACACAGGAAAAAAAAAACTTCATAACAAGATTCACTCCCGAACTAAACAGAGCCTAATATCAACACACAAATCATGAAATGCAAGGTGCACTCGCATGCACATACATATACATATACACACCCACACATAAATCAGAACCGGCACATTAAAACACACACGCGCGCGCATACAACCACACAAAGATATAACACCCCTGTCTGTAATACAACACATTGAACAATGCCAACCCCATTTAACCTCGAAACCGACAACACTAGGAAACACTTAGAACTATAGTATCATATCTGTTCCAACACCTCGCTCCCTCCTCAGTTAGTGGAGGCGAACCCCCTATGACTGAAACAACTATCACCCTTCTATCATCTCCTCCCATAACTATACCCCCTCCAATGCCCCCCCTCTGGGGAACAAAATCTTCCCCACACTAGGAACCGATCCTGGGTCTGGCCATACCCACATGGGGAGACAAATAAATAGAAACATTAAAAAATCCCCTATACATATTTTAAATACACCCCTCTTCTTAAACAAACATAATATAAGGAATACCAGAAAAGACTAAAACGAAAAATCACAATACTAAAATCCAAGAATCCAAAAAAGTAATTATCAAAATAGAATGTAAGCACCCCTACCCTTATTTCAGAAGAGGTGGTCTCCCCCTCCTCACATATGCACATTAGTAACGACCCCGGATCACAGTCGCCTTCCTAAGGAACCAAATAACCTCATCAGACTATAAAAGAATATACACATTCCCAAACCAATAAAAGCAAACACACACACGCACACACACGCGCACACACACACACATGCGAGCACACACACACAAACACACACACACACACCCTACCCCACCCTAAAGGAAAAGAAAAAACATTAGCAGAAAGAGAGAGCGACTACAACCAGGTCAGCGGCCTCCCTCGACTATCCCAATAAAAGAGTAATAAAAATTGAGCATGCCAATGAATAATAAACACTTACAAGCCTCCACCCCTTGGAAAAACTTCAAATTAACTACGAAAATCGCCATTTTTACATCTCCGACACATTTGAAAATAATTTCTGACGAGGACGCTTCACAGAACGTCTGAAACGCGCGTGAAAACGATTTCAATGACTTAAAAACATTATTACAATGATCAAAACCTAATTCTCAATGAAAAAACGCGACACGGAATGATAAAATAATGTTAAAAAATACACATTGTTGGTGGCTACTCCCTTATTTAAATACACACATATATATATATATATATATATATATATATAGAGAGAGAGAGAGAGAGAGAGAGAGTGCATCAGAAAAGTGAGTACACTCCTTACATTTCTGAAGATACTTTAGTATATCTCTTCACGAGACAAGACAAAATAACACTTGAACGCAATTAAAGATAATTTGTGTACAGCTTATATAAAAGGTTTAATTTATTTCCTCTCAAAATAACTCTAAATATAACCATTAATATCTAAACACCTGCCAAAACAATGAGTACACCCCTAAAAAGCTACAAACTTAAATGTTTAAATTGAGCACTACCCCTCAACATCTCATTGGATTCATTACTGTTAATAGGGCCTTGTGTGCATGGGAAGAAGGCGTATTCAGTTTTGTAGTACAGATCTCACACCTTCTCACACTAGTCACTGAGAGTTCCAACATGGAACCACATGGCAAAGAACTCTCTGAAGAGCTTAAAAGACGTATTGTTTTGCTACATGAAAATGGCCACGGCTACAAGAAGATTACCACCATTCTAGAACTGGCTAAGATCATTCAAGGTTTTAAAAGAGCAGGGTTCACTAAGAACATGCATCGAGTTGGTCGTCCAAATAAGCTAAACGCACTTACTGAGCCAAATGTTTTATTTGAAAAATTAGCGTAAGAATTGCTGAAGAGATTGAAACGTTGGGCGTCAGCCTGTTAATGCTCACATCATATGCCAGTCTACATAAAATTAGTGTATATGACTGTCACCCCCGTGGAAGCTTTTTCTTAAGACGATACACAAGAAAGCTCGCAAACAATTTGCTGAAGAAATGTGAACAAAACACATGGATTGTTAGAAACATGTTCTATGGTCTGGTGTGAAAAAGATTTATTTGTTTCGTTCCAATGATTGCAACCTTATGTGGCAAAGGCTAGGCGAGGAGTACAAAAATAGATGTCATGATTACAGTCAATCATGGTGATGGGTATGTACTGGTGTGGGGCTGCATTAGTTCTGCAGCTGTTGGAGTGTTACATTCCATTTATGGAAACATGAATTCATGGAAATATGATCCCCTACCCCCAGAAAATTAGTCGCAGTCCGGTATTTCAGCATGACAATGATCCAAAAACACACCTCTAAGACGAACACTGTTATATATCAGAAACTTAATTGTAATGTTTCTGACTTCAGAGCAAATATGTTAGTCGGTTACATTTGAATGTTCAAAGTAAAGACTCAGTCCCCAGTTAATAATTCTTTTAAAATTTCGACGATACCTAAATATTCCCCTTTATATGCGTTTCCCAATGTTGAGAAACATTAAGTCACGGACACACAAACGAAAACACATGCACAGACATATATGTGTGTCTCTGTGTGTCTAAGAAATTATTTATTATAATTTCAGATGAATAGGGAAACGGAAAAAATGTTTAAGCCATGGCATTTCAAAGCTAAATATTTTTCATAAGAGAAGAAAAACATTCTTAAATATACTCAAAACATGACGCATAAAAGATCAGCCATATGCAATTTTTTATATCTTTTTTAATAAATATTTCTTTATTAAAATTTCTCATTTTCGGACTTTTTCCAAATGGGTTACCACAAAACAAATACCAGAGGAATACTGGGGATTATAGTTAATGCGTATATTATAGAGACCGGGGCTGTAGTGTAGTAATTGTTTGTGGTGAAAAGTTAGTATAATCACATTTTGTATAAAGATGGTTAATTAAGAACTTGTTTACGTTCGACTTAAAAACGACAATACCATAGAAAGCTAGAAAACAGACAAGCGGAACAGAGCTCGACAGACGGGCTATTCTAGGAAAGACGCTGTGTTGTTGAAATTCACGTTTGGATAAGGCACCGATAGAGAGAGGGGGAAGTTATTGATGATGGGGTAAACGAGTGTTTTTGTCAAAGATTCGCAAACGGGGCCATAGATTGGAGCTCAGTCGATAACCTGTCATGCAATTAAGGATAGCTCAGATACAGGGTCGTAACATTTCTTGTGTGGGTAAGAAGTTTCAAAGAAGAGAAAAGAGCACCACTTACTAGATTACGAAGTCCATTTTGAACTCTGTCTATCCTGCATGTATCCTAAGCATTTCCTGCGCAGATGTGGCAACAGTACTCCATCCTCGAACGAACTTGTCTCTTATACAGGTAGAGAATTGCATCGGCAGTCTGATATTTTCTGGAGCGATAGAATGAACAAACATTTTTCAGCGACTTTGGTAAGGGTTTTGATGTATGTGCTCCATTTCAGATCAGGAGTGAAGCTCCGGGGAAGAAGCTTGCTAAATATGGAGAGTCCTCGTGGAAAGTCGTTGATTGCAATAGAGGCTAGATGTGAGTCTGAGTGTTGATAATGGAAAGTGGATAGCTTGGTTTTATATACATTAAAATTAACCAGCAACCTTTTCCACATTGCATCACGTGCTCAAGATCAGAGTAACGAGCATCAGAGAGATCATGACCGTTTCCGGCCTTTGATGTGTTGCCATAGATGGTAGCGACGTTTGTGTAAATGTCTACGAATGAGCTAAGATTTGGGAGGTCATTAATTAAGATTAGGAAGAGTACCCAGCATTGAAACTTTAGGGACGCTAGCATTAATACTGTGAACTTCTGATTTCTGTCCATCAACCACAACTTTAAAAAACCTAACAGTGAGGAATGATTTAATAACTGAGAAGACATTTCCAGCTTTTTCGGAGCTGGATATCTTGTATAGTTGGCATAATGCCACACCCTATCAAAAGCTTAAGATATGTCAAGAGCAAACGAAATCCTCCTTGAGAGATTCACTAATCTTGTAAGATATTATTGTTAGCACATCAGCTGTAGATCTAGCAAAACGGAAACCATATCGCATATCACTGGGGTATTTTGAGGTGATTGACGACTTCTCTGTTTCAAATAAATCCCAATAATTTACTCATGAATCACACGAGACAGACTGGTCTATACTGAGGAAGATGACCGGTCGCTTAATTTTTTTTATATACAGGGCATAATGATGAGGTTTTCAGAGTGTTGGGGAACATTTATCTTTCAGACAAAGTTTAAACAGCTTTATAACTATGGAGGCTGGTTGTAGTTGAAACTTCTTGAGCACTTCTAAATATGGAGGCTTTAAGCACTTGTAAGTATGGAAGCTTTTTGAACTTTGTAAGTATAGAGGCTGGTTCTAGTTTAAGCTTTGTGAAATGCCAGTTATTTTACTGGGATCAAGGTTTGTGATTGGCTTGACAACAACACAGTTACTTGTATGTCACATAATGTGTTTTCGCATAAATAGGGCGTTAGGCAGCCTTGGCCGCATAGGGTAGAATTATATGCAAAGTTCTTGGCAATGTGTTTTGCTTATCTTGATGTTGAGTAAATTACCTCAGGTCCACTGATGGTTTGGGATAGAAAAAAGCTCTTCGATTCAGGACCCTGTTTGTTATTTGCCAAAACCCATGATAACCAAGCCGTTCTTGAGCCACCTTAGACTTGACAGACAAAGCACACAACTCTATTGCGTTCTTTATTACTCTTTTGCAGTGGTTGCTGGCAATCCTAAAAAGTTGCTTTAATCTCAGTATATTTATTCCGCTAAAAACAGTGAAAATAGTGGTTTCTGTGCTCAATGGTAGTGGCATGTTCTGAAGATAACCACGGCTCGCTGATAGGTCTTTGGTCAATTTTTTTGAAAGGTATGAAGAGATCAAAACCGACAATTTTCCTGGGCGAAAGGTCTGATACAATACATGAAACTTTTTTTAAACCTGCGCAGAGGAATATCTGGTATGAATGTTCAGACGCTATCCCAATCAGCCATACACTGTACAATAGAGTGATATGCCTGAGGACATTATATTTTGCTTTTATTCTGACCGACACAACCGAGTAATCGGAAAATCCCTATGGAGATAGAACAGTAGATGAGCATAGCTCTGGGCAAGTTGTAAGAGAAGGGTCTAGGAGGCTTTTATATTAACAGTCAGTGTCGGCCACAGGTGTGGATTCGCGAACAATCTGAGTTAGGTCACAGGCAATGGAGAAGTCATGCGAGAGCCCATCATCATCCGTTCTATTTGAGTTGGCTAGCCATTAAACATTGTGAACATTGAAGTCAACAAAAAGATGAATGTAAACCAAGGGATGGGTTGACAGAATGGGGTAAATTTTCTCAGAGATGTTTTTAAAATAGTAACTCCAGTATTGGAGGGCGATAGGGGGCAAATATGAAGGTGGTGCTCTGAGAAAGTGCTTATACCAAAGCCCTCATTAGGCGGATTCAGACAATTCTTCTTTTTGTACATGCGATGATTGTGTTTTGCGAGGGCTCTAGTTGTCGAAGATAGAAATTGTAGCGTCCGGTTCAGTGCACATGTGCTAAGATTAATAAAATGCACTGTTAAAAATTGCGGTGGAAATGAAATTCAAATCTTCTACTCCACGATAAAGATGCTATGTCAAATTATATCTGAATGGTTTATATATGTGGTGTCTACTACTAAAATGCTCCACTTGTTTACTTACGCAAAACGTGCCATATATATATATATATATATATATATATATATATATATATATATATATATATATAGAGAGAGAGAGAGAGAGAGAGAGAGGGAAGGAGTGAGAGAAAGAGAGGGAGATAGAAAAGGATGAGGAGCAATGATACAAAACTTGAGATAATGGAGAGACAGTTTACATAGTGCATGTTTTTTAAAATGAAGCAGGGAAAATTAGAAAAAAAAAGGAGAAAATAAAATGTATACAAGCAGGAATAAAAATAGGGTTCAGACAGGATTAGTAAAGTAGAAAATGCAGCGATGGAAAGCAGAGCCACGGATAGAAACGCTGGATGAAGAGGTGGGGTTTCTCCACATTGGGAGGAAAATTACTAGAGACATAGACAGAGACATTGACTGTAGGCAATGGTGAACTGAGGAAGGGTAAAGGGATGTGACGGTAGTCAAATGATTTACGACATTGACTAACGACCTGGGTGTTTCAAGTTCAGACTCCAGTTGTTTTCATAAAAATCACTTTCACTGAGTATGTTGGCAACCTACATGTGGTTCATCGCGGAAGTACTCTATACCTTTATAGAAGTAATTATGACTAGAAAACTATCTGGGGAATTAATGCCAAGAATAGACTACGGGATTTATTCGATATGATAGTGATACGTAAGACCAATAGAAATCAAAAATGGAAAATGGAGAGAGAAAGAAAGAATACAAACGGATATCACGATTGAACTATGAGAAAAGGGTGTTGATAGTTATGTTGAAAGAAAAGTTAATAGTTTTTTTTTAATTTTATCAAAAGATTAGCACCTGGAACTGAGCAAATGTTAATGACAGGGTGATTTAATTATCATATATGGAGATTATAGTAAACGACAAGCTTTTGCTATTGTTCAGTCTTTTAGTGTTTGATGGAGAGGAGGCATCCCGATAGATGTCAAGCAATCACTCTCTATTTTGATGACTCCAGCTGATATGTTTCCAATTCTTACCGTCCATTCATACACATTTTTTTTACGTAGAACATTGTTGTATCCCTTTAGCGTTTTGTTAAACGGATATATTTGCTATATAGTTGTTGAAATTATTTTTTATTACTTCTGTAAATACTGAAATTATGAAGTCTTTAAAATTCCAGTTTAATTTAATGTTTTCTATATGACCTCGGTGTTTCGTTACATTTGGCTGCTTTACTCGTTTTATGTAAGCGTCATTAGGGAAGCTGATTTTTACTTATATTTTACTTTTTTTTTCGTTGAAAGTATCTTTAATAGCTTCGTTTTTGTTTCGTTTTCTATTGTTTCTATTTTGCAAGCGTCTGTCGTGATCGATAATACTATAGAGGTTAAAAGTATGGCGTCTTGGATCGACGTACTTTTTATTAGTTTGTTTTTAGGTTTTCCATCTCATCTCTCTCCTGCCATAAATTTTGGCTCGCCAAGCATCCCGATCCCGAGATAATGCTGTCCATTTCTCACATTGCACACCGAAAGCCCAGAGATCTCGCTTTAGCATATCCTTGAGTCTGAGACGCGGACGAGTACCTTCTTACAAAACACCATGCAATGCTTTGTGAGGTAGGCGTTTACATGCAGGAATGGTGTATTTATATTTAATGAGGTAGTACTTATTAAAATAGAGATTTCTGGTGTATGTTCCCACAATTTATTGCTACACTAGATATTCAACCTTTAACTGATGTAAATAAGTCCACACTTCATGGTATTGCATAGTATACTATTTGTCTGCTATGAAAACCTTAAAATAAACAGATGAACATTATTGAAGAAAATGATGTTTACTTTGAAATTTACGATGGGAAATAAAAGTGTCAAGTCTAAGGGGAAGTAAGTAACTAACTTCTTTATCATCACCATTCAATGCCTTGCACAATAAATAGGTTAGCTAACAAAATAAGTGGTTCAAGGAAGTGATAGAGCAATGTTCCATCTACACTTATTGAATAATCGCCTTACTCGAATTTATATCAGAAAACAAGTCATTAAATACAGACGAAATTTACATCCTTGTATTGTTTTGAAAATTGGCAACAGAAGATTCTAAATTATATTTTAAGACTAATAAGCGGCTGGGTTTAACATTACACGTGGAAAGAATTTTACTTCATAAAATATACTAGTAATCTTACTATTTGTGGCTCCAGGCATATGTTAGATCATGGGTTATTGAGTGCTGTACTGATAGAGGGAGTCATAGAGAGAGAACGAAGATTACAGGAGAATACATCGTGATCAATTGAAAATAATCACACACACATACATACACACCCACACACCAACCCATCCACAGCAACACACAAGCACACATAAACACATACACACACACACACACACACATATATATATACATATATATTACGTTATGTATCTACATGACAGTTTCTGTAAATATTTTCACCATTTACTTCAACAGTTCCCGATACGTAAGTAAGGCTAACAGAAAAAAATGATGAACTGCTACAAGTAATAATAACAAAAATACAAAAAAGGGCTAATAACAATAATAATAATAATAATAATAATAATAATTATTATTATTATTATTATTATTATTATTATTATTATTATTATTTAAAAGAAATAAACACATAAAATAAACACTGTACTATGATATATAATGTGAATAAATATCGAACTTAAAACTAGGTCATCTCCGATCACAAGGAAAAGGAAAAAAATATTCGGTGAAACAACAAAGAAACAGGTGTGCGCTTATTGGTTACAAGAAACAACTCAGAATTTGATTAGCTGACTAGACAACACAGTATCACGAGACATATACACCATAAAGCAACATCAAATCCATGCAATTGCATGACGAATCATCACCAGGATGAAACGCGTAAAATTATGCATATGTTTATTGTCATATATTTTCACAACTTACTAAACATATATGTAGTATGCTTGAGAAGTGTTTTACAAGTGTATATATATATATATATATATATATATATATATATATATATATATATATATATATATATATATAATAAGAGAATATAAAAGAAGGAGACTGTGCGTAGAGAAAGGGAATATATGTGTTGTTTGTGTACAAACAAGCACATTTATAATATATACATATATATAGATGTATGTATATATATATACATGTATATACATAAATATATATATATATATATAAGTATATATTATAAATAGGCTTGTTTGTACACAAACAACACATACACTCCCTTTCTCTACACACATTCTACTTTTTATATTCTCTTATTACACGAGGTCTATCTATATCTTCATCATGTTTCCTCTATCTTATATTTCAATTGGCATTTCTTTCAATAGTAACATTAATAGTAAATCTCATGACCCCGCTCTTCTCTCAATCTCTGGCTGTATGTTATTCAAGGAGTCGATGGCGCCATTGTTTGGTAACAACATACATTTCTTTGATTATCTTTGTTAAAATGAATGTACAGTATCCAGTAAAAGCAAGATGTATGACGTCATTCGCTCCGTGCAATTACAAACAATATGCCACACGAGCTAAGCAAATATTATATATATATATATATATATATATATATATATATATATATATATATGTAACAAATATATATATATACCTATATATATATATATATATATATATATATATATATATAGGTATATGTGTTTAGATAACTTATCAATACAAAACTATATAAATGTTTCTATCTTTCTAAATTTATTTCCTCTAATGGCTGTAGAAATACAGAAAGTGTTCTGAAAAACAACGAAAATGTTTTTTTCCAAAGCACATATTTCGACGATATTTCGATGTTCTTCAGTTACTTCATACATATATACATATATGATAATTTAATGAATAGAGCATAAATACTGCATTACTCTTCTTTCCAGCAAGCTTGAGGAAATGACAAATACAATTAAAAAAACACAGTTATTACACTATTCCACTATCATAAAGAATAAAGTTATCATTTGGAAAACAATATAGTGACCACGTAACAAATGCTACATTATATATCCCCGATTAAAACGAATAATACCTGCGATGACTGTATCACTACAAAACAATAGGAGAAATGTATTATGTCCGTGGACAGTTTCATTACATAACACAATCTAACTCTGCATTACACTACAAAACATTAATCGGAATACCATTGTGAAGTGAATTTAAAATTCAAAGACAACAAAAGTATAATCTTGTCTTTAGTAAGGAAAATCCAAAATAATTATGAAATATTGTTGAAATTTAAACGTTTATTTTAAAATGTTTTTAATATCTGTCACTGTGAACTAATCATTATATGATGATATGCGTGCATATATTTATATATACACACATATACATATATAAATATATATATATATATATATTTATATACATGCAAACGGTTCTAAAAGTAATGCCTCCTATTTAATTTCACGCGAATTAATCCGAAGGGGTTGAAAATGACATTGTTATGATAACTGCACTTTAGCAACTATGACACGAATATTTATACTCTTTGTAATAGAGAGTAGTGTTGTGTAACGTTAAAAAACAACCCCAGTAATTGATGTACACCTATATATATATATATATATATATATATAAATATATATATATATATATATATACATCTTTGATTTTACAACGATACACGAGCAAATAAAATTGCAAATGTTTCCATAATACAAAATGATACTGACCAATATATATAATTTTATAAAGACACTAGCATACCTAGATATAAAATGTATTTTCGCTGAGATAGGTTTATAGTTAAGATATTTTCTTAGATAGGCAGATTATTGGTGAATATTTGAGTCAGACTGCGAATCAAAATGCACACACATCGAATTCTAAAGTCTATTAAAGCAGAAGAGATTTTTTTTTTTTAGAAAATAGTGAATTAAAGATATAAAGGGGAAGAAAAATTACAAGGCAATATGGGAAAAAATCTATGAAAATTACGTGATCTTAAAGACCACCACCGCCCACCCCGAACATTTAGTACGACGCTGATATTATCCGTGATACTTCGGCAGCGAAAATCATGCACATCGTGACAACCGCCTCCGCCAAACTTCGTCAGACACGAATGTACTCAACAAACACATGTACACGTACATGCATCAACACATATACACTGCACATACTCACACGCGTCCCCCTGTCTCTCTCTTCCCCTTCTCTCTCTTTCTCTCTTTCTCTCTCTCATATATATATATATATATAAATATATATATATATACATATATATATATATATATATATTGCAGTAATAGACTACGCTTACACGTAATGATATCTAGGCTGCATAAGACAATTGCAGTATCGCAAACCCTACGATTTTATGTTGCTGAGATAACTACATAACCTTCATATTCAGCAGTACAATTATATATATATATATATATATATATATGTATATATATATATATATATATATATATATATATATATATATAAATAATTGTTATACTTTTCCAAGTTCGCAATACGGAACGTTATTTTAAAATTGCTTGAAGTAAACTTTTTATCCAAGATTGTATTTTTAGTGTTACTGTACAGACTCTCCTATGTGTGGTTGTCTTGGTAGCAACTTTTAAAATACTGATCTGATTTTAAGGCCATCTATAACCTCCACTGATGTTTTTTTTTCTACTGGCATGTTAGGGTTTACTCTAGTCGTGGAAAATTGAGGAAACCGCTGTAGAACTTTGCCCCTGGATGATCTATAGGCTTTCATTAAGTCCGCTTTTATAGTGTCTACAAAGCGCTCTTATCTGATCGTTTCTTCTTAACTGATATTGTGGTGTTTTAAAATGTTTCTCCCAAACTTATTTGAACTACGAAGAAGTTAATTGGTAGCATTATAACTAACCAGGAAATCACCAACATCAAGACGAGCGAAAAGCTTTCATAAGTAATTAATGGTTACCGCTATGATGGATTTCTTGCATCTTAGCACCTCTGGCCATTTGTAAAAACTACTCACCATTAATAAAAATAATCCAGTGGTCGCGCAACGTATATATCTATCCGGGCCACGGTTGTTGGATTTGGGTCAGGGTTTTTGGAAAATCGGTTGTGCCTTTTCAGCCTTTATATGATTTAACTGTATTAGTTATATCTGGTTTTATGGACGGATAGTAAACGAAGTTACACATCAGGTATTTCATTCTGATGGTGTCAGAATAAACCATGTGAACGTTGCTTAGATTTCTCTTTTGAAGCGCTTTTGGAATGATGACTATCTCACTAAAAAGCAGAACAATGTTGCAGACAGTACATATCCGAAGTAAATTCTCTGCTTTGTCCTTTTCATAAATTCATCATTTGCCGCTTCAATATTAATTGCGTGAAGAGTTCTTGGTAATTCCCGGATTAGACTCATCGTCTTTATCTCATTATCTCTCTGCAGTGCGACAATTACTAAGTCCTCAAGGGCATTTTAAGGGCCGGGATTAGTCTAGACAGCGTACCCACATGCGCGATATTCTTGGACGATAAGAATTCCAATTTAAAATCATAATTTTATAAACTGGTTTTACATCTTAGTAAACAGTTTGCCGAAAATGTGGATTGTCTGTTTTGCGCACCCAAAAATTAGAAGTTGCTTATGATATCTTTGCAGCGCAAAATGCCTACCATGCAGGTAACAATGAAATTTCGAGTCTTCGTAGATAATGTCAAAACCCTCTTTCTCTACCTGTAAGTACTGTTTTTCGGTCGGGAGCAGTGTTCTGGAAGCATAGGTAATGTTTTTTTTGTATTTTTTACCCATCTGGAATCTTATGTAACAGGCATGCCCCTATACTGTATTTAATAGCCTCAGTAGCCATTATAGTACCATTATTCGGATTCAAATGTTTGAAGAAACGTTTTTGTGCTAACATTTTTTAATTTCCTCAAAGGCTGACTGGTACTCCGCCGTCCATTCCTAACGTTTATCTTTTTTCAAAAGCTTGTGCAAATGTACCCGCAGTTCATGCATTTTTGAAATAAAGTATTGGTAATAGTTAGCGAGCCCAGTTGCGGTTGGACAGTATTTTCTGGTGCCGGCATATTCCTTATCGCAGCAGCTTCTTCTGGGTCTGGGCGTCTCCCATTCTTGTCAATTATGTGCCCCCAAAATTTTAATTTTCTGCAGGAAAAACTCGCATATGTTTTCCTAGATGTTAAATCCAAAATCCTTTATTCGTCTAAATACTTCATGAATATGGTCTGTGTGTTGTTTCTTATAACTACTGGCTATAATAATATCGTCCATATGTGTAAAGTCCAGGCTGTCTAGCACCGTGTCCATAACCTGTCGAAAAACAGAAGGCGTGACCATGACCCCGACTATCTTTCATATCTGTACAGGTTTTGACAGGTATTGTGCAGAGTAATTTAGCACTCTAATTTTCAACTGGAATTTTTAGAGATGCGTCGCTTAGGTCGATTTTCGAAAAATATGTGATCATCGTTTAGTCTTATAAAACTTCCTCCGTACATGGAAGGGGATAATATGTCCCCTAACGACGCATTCAACACCGTCGAAAAAATCTGCCGTAACACATGTTTCCCCTGACTTCTTTTTCACATAGACCATCGGGACAGCCCACTGACTGTATTTTATTTTCGATATAATGCCCACATTTTCTAATCTCTCAAGCTCCTAGTGGATTTTTTACAGCAACCAAATAGCACATAAGGCAGCATGCGTACCGCAGATTTAACCGACATAAGTCCAATTCAAAAAGACAGATGTATATAGAAGTCAGAAATAACTGTAAGAAAGAAGTAGCGACAGCTAAGAGAAAATTTACTAAAACCACAAAAAAAAACTAACGCATCGAAGCACATAAATTAGGACCCCATAACTTTTGGAAAATATACAACAGTGTAGTAAATAATGGGCAATCAACAATTCCCCCACTATCCAACAATCACGAGGTTGTTTGCTCAGCAACAAAGAAGGTTAACATGCTTGCCAGTCGGTTCACCTCCAACTTCATACTGGACCCTGCTACCGCCCCTCCCTGATTTTCCTTTGCGGACAAACGTCACACTAGACGATCTGGAAATCACTCCATCTTAGGTGCATGCCTTCATAAAAAATCTTTACACTTCAAAGCACGTGGAACCGATCTCATCCCGGCTGTACTATTAAAAAACTGTTCCGCCGAAGTAGCGCCAGTTCTCTTCAAACTTTACAACAAATGCCTTAAGGAAACTTGCTTTCCTGCCTGCTGGAAAAATGCTTCTGTAGTACTAGTTTTCAAAAATTCTGGCGAAAGAACTTACCCAGTAAATTACCACCTCATTAGCCTCCTCCCACTTTTCGCCAAAATATTTGAGTCGATTATTAACCAAGCTCTAGTCCATCACCTTACAGATGCTAAACTTCTGACCGACCAACAATACGGATTTAAGCAAGCCTATTCCACGGCAGACATCCTAACTATAATTTCTGAGCGTATATAATATTCACTTGACAAAGCAGGGGATGTTAGAGCGGTAGCTCTAGATATATCTATAGCTTTTGACAGGGTATGGCACGAAGGTCTTCTTAGGAAAATCAGATCATACGGTTTCACTGGAAGAATCTTTTACATAATTTAATCCTTAAGATAAGAAAAAAATTCCAGGTTGTCATCGATTGTCGTACATTCAAACAATATGATATAAATGCGGGAGTGCCTCAGGGTTCTATCCTTGGACATTTATTATTTCTAATATTCATAAATGACATCCCTGACAAAATTGTCTGTGAGATGGATATATATGCTAAGGACACTACTCTCTATAACCGACACGACAGGAAAACAAACGAACACATATCTACATAAATGGCAAAAACATTAGAGTATGACCTGCGACCTGTAGTAAAATTTGGACAAAATTCACATTCAATGCTGCTAAGACTAAACTTGTTTCCTTCAATAACTACAAGAAACCTTCCCTACCATCAATAGCAATGACCAAATACTCTTTATCTGAAAGTACATCCTTTAAACTCCTCGGCCTAATATTCACAGGAAACATGAGTTGGAAAAATTACATTGAAAACACTGCCAGAAACACTGCGAAAAAGCTAGGTTCTCTCTACCGTGCTAGAAAGCTACTAACGCCCGAAAGTATCCTGTACCCCTATAAGGCCACCATTCGCCCATGTATGGAATATTGTTGTAATATTTGGGCTGGTGCATCTGCTACTAGTCTCTACTCCTAGATAGGGTTCAGAAGAGAATCGCCAACCTAATAGGTCCTGAACTGTCATCTAAGCTTAAGCCTCTGTCCCATCGACGTAATGTAGCATCCCTCTGCCTGTTCTACAAGTATTTCAATGGTGAATGCTCTGACGAACTGTGAACCCTCGACGTAAGTACCCCCGACAAACCCGACAAGCAGCAAAATCCCACCCCTTTGCAGTTTGAGATCCCTAGATGTAAGATAGCCATCTCCTTCAGTAATGTCTTCCCCAGGACCGCTGGACATTGGAGTTGCCTTCCGAGTTCCTACTTCCCCAACTGTACTGACTTGCAGAAGTTTAAGTATAACGTGAACCGACATTTTGCTGCCCAAATTCTTACATAGTACCCCTGTAGCTTATGTTCCTGATAGTAACCTCCTACATCAAAGTGGCAATGTGCCTTGTTTGGAGTAAAATTGCAAAAAAACAAAAACAAAAAAAATCACGTTGCTCTTAGGAAAACTGGTTGTACATTCCGCTTTAATCTTAATTATGGGGCAATTTTTGTATATTTTCTTAGGCCCGGTGCGAATACTTCCGTAAATTCATATTTTAAATTCGCGATAAACGTCTCTGTTTCTGCTGCCATACATTCTGTTTTTCTGCAGGATGTAGATATTGATAGGTTCCATAAATAAAATTCATGCATCCAGTTCGACCCAAGTACGTTAGTTGTATTCGTTAATAAGTAGCATTTAATATTTTTGTCTTTTCAATAATTTCACCTTCGATAAAAATTCACCTTCAAAGTTAATTTTCTTTTTAATGTAATATATAAAAAAAATGCTCCATCGAGGTTGCTCCAGTTCTCTCCAAACTTTTTAAACAAATGACTTAATGAATCGTGCTATCCTGACCATTTGACAACCGCTTATTTGGTACCAGTTCTTAAGAATTCTGGTGAAAGAACTGACCCATCAAATTTTTGCCCCATTCGACTCCCCCTTCTTTTCGCCCAAATATTTGAATTCATAATATATCAAGCTCTACTTCACCACTTTACAGCTGCTAAACTTCTGTCCCACCAACACTATGGGTTTAGACAAACCTCGTCTACTGCAGATATTCTAGCTGTAATATCTGAACGTATATATAATGCACTGGCTAAATCAGGAGAAGCGAGCCAAGTAGCTCTAGATATAGCTAAGGCTTTTGACATGGTTTGGCACGGTAAAACCACATCCTATTTTATTCTGGGAGGAATAATTAATATAATTAAATCCTTCTTAAGTAAGAGAAGAAACTTATTTGTCCTAAAATGTCGTACGTCAAAACAATATGATATAAATGCGGGTATACCTCAAGGGTCGATGCTTAGACCTTCATTTTTCCTGATATTCATAAATGACCACACTGATAAAATTGTCTCTGACATGGATATATTTGCTGAGGACATCACGCTCTTTAAGAGATACGAGAAGGAAACGAATGAACACGTATCCAAAGCAACGGCAGAAACCTAAGAGAAAAGCCCCCAGTCTGTAGTGGAACGGAGGCAAAAATGAATCCCACTCCAACACAGTAGAAATATTATATTCAATGCTGCCAAGATTGATCTCCTTCCCTTTAATAAAAACAACAAACTTTCTCAACCACTATTAGTCATTTATAAGGATTCATTAGCTGAAAGTAGCTCGTTAAAACTCTTCGGCTTAACGTTTACGGGAACATGAGTTGAAACATACATTGAGTGCATTGCCAAGGCTACTAAAATAGAAGGTGGGCTCTCTCTACTGTGCTAAAAAGCTACTTACGCCTTAGAATATCCTGTACTTTTACAAGGCCACCATCTGCCTATGTATGAGTGTTGCTGCCACATTTGGATTGGTGCATCTACAACTGGTCGCTCTCTCTTAGACAGGGCTCAAAAGAGAGTCGCAAAATTAATAGGTCTCGAACTATCAGCTAGGCTTCAACCTCTGTCTCATCGATAAAATGTTGCAGCCCCTGCCTGCTTTGCAAGTACTTTAATGGGAGGTGCTCTGATGAACTACAAGGTCTAGTATTACTCCGAGGTAAATATCCTTGACACACCTGACCGTACAAAAATCCCACTCCAACACAGTAGAAATCTTTAGATATAAGAAATTCTTCTACTCTAATAGTTTCTTCCCTAGAACTGCTAGACTTTGGAATTCTCTTCCGGGTTCATGTTTCTCCGACTTTCCTGATATGCAGAAGTTCATATGTAACGGAAACACGCATCTTGCTGCTCAGCTCCCCACATAGTAGCTCTACAAATTATGTCCTAGATGGTAGGCCCTTATATCAAAGTGGCACTGTGCCTTGTTTAGGGTTAAAATGCAAAATAAACATTTGCGTACCGTTAACGGCCATTGCTGTTTTGCATGTTCTCAGCATTGTGAGTTTATTCAATTTTTTCCATGTATTTGAATTTGCTATTGAATGGTGTCAACTGAAGTTACATTATTATATCTTATTTATCATGAACATTTTAAGTTATATACTTTAGCAACCCTTCTTAGTTATTTTCAGTCTCCGCCAACACACACCTGTTTTGTACTTAATTTTATTTCTGTAATGAATAAATTTTGTTTACATATTAAGCATTTTCTTCATAAAATAAATCAATCCTCGCGCAAATACGAAACATTTAAAATTGTCTACACAAAGATCTGCAGGATTGAATTTTTCACAATGTTTTTTTTTATTATTATAACTGCGTACTATGCAAAATCAGCTTCGTCATTCTTCTGCAAATTCAGACATGACCAACGCTTATTGAATAAATAAACATTCAGGTTAAATAGTTATGTAAGAACTTCCATGTATTTGCGAAATATAATTACGACGTTTTACGTGGTAAAATAAAATTCACAAACTTGTTACACTCGGCCGTCTTCATACTATTTCACGCACTTTTTGTCTAATCCGCCAACTGTTTGCAGTCGATACTAAAAAAAAAAATCTTCATACCGATGAAAATAAGCTGCAAGTTCGTAGTAGAAATTATCAATCGCATTCAATATTGAGTCTTGTAAAAATGCTGTATTATTATCGGTGGATCCATGTATAAACATCTCCTCCGTGCGCTGTTGGTGCCTTTCATCTGGGCGCTTCTCGTATAAAAATAACTGATGTTGTTCAATTTGCAGTTTTGATAATTGTTTCAATGCACTTTGATTAAGCACCCATTTTAGTGTGATGGATAAAATACGGAATTTACGAAAATTAACAAAACAGTGTTCCGATTAACCAGGCTTTTGTACTTTAAGAATAACTGGTGTAAAGGGAACACTAATTTGTCTTCTCTAAACACTTTGCAATAACTGTTGACCATCGTTTTAAATTCCAAGCAAACGCCTTTTCCTATAGAAGAGAAAAATTATATATCGCGAGAAATATTTAATATTCCTTTTAAGCAAATGTATTTTTATATCACAAAAAATGTTGATCGAAGAGAACCCCCCCCAAAAAAAACTTTACGTATTTTTCTAGTAAGCAAAACCAAAAACAGTTCGATGACACACTGATTTAATGACGTGAGAAAAACACGAATACTTCGTATTTCTTTTGCTTTGGTATTTACTAGTGTGCCAAAAAGTCGTGATAGTGCCAGGCAAAGGGATGAAAATATAATGAAAATAAACTTACTTTCTACGAGTTTGCAATTACAACTTTTATGTCCACGCACATTTTTGATTTTCGCGAGTTCCTGTTTTCCCTCTTTCATTTTTGTTTTCTAAGCACTTACATGGTTTAATTCAGCTTTCGATAGCATATTCTTTTGAATTCCAGGGGTTATTTAAATCCCATTGACATCTTTACGTTCGAAATCCGACCTCGCTGCAGTTATAGCCCTGTTAAAAGTTATAAAGAAAAAATAGAATGCCATTGAGATTGTAATTATTAAGTAATGAGTAAGTAATATAGGTTAGTTCGTCACAACACAAATATTACATGATTATGAAATATTATCGATTTTATTTTTGTAATTGATTTACTTATCTTCTCAAAGTTCTGCTCGATATAACATTAATATTGAACCTTATATTGTCTGTACCATGTATGTAGTATAATATTTTCTATATCCTGCAGATTTATTATCTATTATTTGTTAATAAACAATGTGTAATCTCGCGGGCATGTGTCAATTGATACTATTCTTTACTAAAACTTTTTCTAAAGTATAAATAAATCAATACATAAATATAAGTGTATGAGAAGTTTTATAGTAATGCAGAATACTGAAATATTGTAAAGTGAAAAGAAAACAGAATGAGAAAGTCGTATTAAAAATATAAATTTATTTTTCTACATCTACAAGTACGTCTATACTTACGTAATTATATGTGACAACAGATTGTAAATAAATATGATCTTCCTTTCCAATATAATCGAGATAATAATATTTATTTGATTATTTCGAGATATAAGTTTCTTTTAAGAATAAGCATGTCTGTTATAATTCGAAAATACAAATAAAGAAAATATAAATAATCAGAAATACGAAATATTTATTACTTCGACGAATATTTTTTCTATTAATTAACTTATATATATATATATATATAATATATACATGAATATATATATATAGGTACATATATATACATATATATGTATATAAATATATATATATATATATTATTCAGATTAATGAAATACAATAATTCTACTGGTGTGCAAATCCAATGATTATCGGTCTTGCAAAATATTATTGGATGTAATATTTGATATGAGACTATCTCAGCTAAATAAAATTGCTCAGTATACTAGATAGAGACAATAAATGAGAATTTAGGAATTTAAAATTTGTGATTTAAAAAAAGTCAAATTTCAAATATAGAAAATGCATTCTATGCAAGAAAAAGAAGTAAAATAGCTACTATATTGCAATTGTGCCAAGTCCGGGGCAATTGCGTCAACAAGCTTAAAGTGCTCTTTTGGCAACCACGCCTATAAAGAATATTTTTTTAGCTGGGGTTAAGCACAATTACCTAAAAGTATGGTATATATATATATATATATATATATATATATATATATATATATATATGTGTGTGTGTATATATAACTATTTCATTTACTCACAAAAAATTAATATACGAAAGTATAGATTTATGCGTAAACTTGAAGTATTTACTTCAAAGTGCTCAATACGTAGGTAGAGCTAGTTAACAATTTATAAAATATATATGGCGATTAAGCTACACTGAATATTCGGCGTTTCATCCACTCTAGGAATCCTAGAGGGGATGAAACGCCGAATATTCAGTGTAGCTTAATCGCCATATATATTTTATAAATTACTTTATATATATATATATATATATATATATATATATATATATATATATATATATATATATATATATATGGTCAATAACAAAAGTATTCGTTACATCGTTTTTTTCGTATTTCTCAAGGAATATGGCGTTATGTTAGATTGTAAAAGACACTCAATTTCTGAAGAACTATTATCTATCTAAAAATAAAATGAAAATAAAGATATACTTAATCCACAATATTGTTCAACAAAAACATCAAATGCCCCATCTTAAAAAAGAATCTAACACACTGTCAAATTGTATTTCTTTACCAGTCATTTAATCTTGCTAAAATATTTCAACTAATCAGAAATTTACTTTTTAAGCATTCATTTACTCTTGCGACCATATTTAAACCAATCTGTGGGCAAGCCAGATGAGTTGATTACAGTTTTCAGACACTGCGCATGGTTGCCTCTTTCATTATTATTTTAAAATTGTTAAAACAAAGGAATTGACGAATGAAAAAAAGTCCAGAAAATCATTGCAAGGCATAGAGATGGAAAATATAAATATTTTGTTCCAGAAATTGTCCGATTCACATTTATATTTATTTACAAATTTCAAACGATTATTCACATATCTAGAAATGATTTTTGGTAAAGATAAATAACTCCAGAACTAAAAATGGCTGTGAGTACAATTGAGACTCGTGAGAAATTGGAACACAACGTTCGGAATACTAAAAATCTTCTAATAATTGGTCGGCCACGTGAATAAAATGATGTTACTGCTCGTTACCTTGCTCGTAATGTGACGAAAGATCCACTTATGACTCATTCAGATATTCAGAATAATTTGCAGAAAACAGATATTGAAGTAAGCCAGACCACCGTCACCTCTACCGTGCTAGAAAACTACTTACACCTGACAGTATCCTATACCTCTATAAGGCAACCTTTCGCCCATGTATGGAGTACTGTTGTCACATCTGGGCTGGTGCATCTGCTTCTTGTATCTCGCTCCTGGACAAGGTTCAAAAGAGAGTCGCCAACCTGATAGGTCCTGAACTGTCATCTAGGCTTCAGCCTCTGTCCCATCGACGAGATGTTGCATCCCTCTGCCTGTTCTACAACTACTTCAATGGTGAATGCTCTGACGAACTGAAAACACTTGTACCTCCCCGACGTAACTAGCCCCGACAAACCCGACAAGCTACTAAGTCTCATCCCTTTACAGTAGAGATCCCTAGGTGCAAGAAAGCCTTTTACTCCAATAGTTTCTTCCCCAGAACTGCGGGTCTTTGGAACTCCCTTCCGGGATATGTAGAAGTTCAAGTGTAATGTAAACAAACATCTTTCTACTCATCTCCCTTCATAATGACCCCGCTAATTAAGTCCCTGATAGTAGCCCCCTGCTTCAAAGTGGCACTGTGCCTTGTTTGGGGTGAGAATTGAATAATATATATATATATATATATATATATATATATATATATATATAGTTTATTAATCATTTTTAAACCAAAACTTTTGATATATTACATATATCAAAATTCTATAACTTCTCATATACCAATAAAATTTAAGTCAAAATAAATGGATTCAAGATCATCTGTTTTTTTTATAATTGAGAGTTCATATATGTTTTTAAAAAATCAACACAATAAAGATCAAAATGAGAGCTTCAGGTTATACATTTGCGTATTCGTTACAATTGTTTCGTGACCATTGTGGCAATTTCAACTATTATGGCATTTAAAAATATACTCCAAAATGGTCATTTTTCAATTTTTTATTAATTGATGTATTTTCTAAATATTAATTGAATTAGTAATTGAGTGATGCGCTGTTGAAAATAGGCTACAATATTTATAAATTGCTACAGTCGGTATAGTATTTATTATGTGTCTATTATACCATTTCATCCATGGCATAACTATGATGAACCGATTCCTGTTAGATTGCTGAAGATAAGCAACACTAAGCCTGACAAGTATCAGTTTGATGAAAATTTAGGACTAGCAGACACTGTAATGTATGATCTTATCGACTATTACCGATATTGTACAGTCATTGGGAATATATATATATATATATATATATATCATCATCATCATGCAGTCCGTCAGTCCGTCAGTCTTGACGATGACTAGTAAAGGCCTCAGTGCTTTAACCTTCGGTGTTGGCATAGTCCTCTTTCTGTGTTAAACATCCGGTCACAAGCACTGCATGTGTGGGTGCCGGAGTTGTGTCGTCTGTAGCGTCTAATCTCTAAAGCTGTTCCAACCTTTCTTTCTATTTCTTTCTTTCCTTTGTGGAGACTATTCCGCCAACTACTCGTTTCTTTGGTGTGTACCTCCCAACTCTCGACATTGATGTTCATTGCCTTCAGGTGCCGTTTGTTACATCTTTGTAGCGAAGCTTCTAACCTCCTACATTGCAAGTTCCATTTTCCAGTTCCCCGTAGAAGATCATCTTTGGAATTCGGTTGTCTTCTATTCTGGCAATGTGCCCGGTCCATCGAAGTTGCATAGCAACAAGGGTAGCTTCCACGTTATCTAGGTTTGCTCTCCAGAGAACTTTAGTGTTTGGTATGTAGTCACTGCATCTGATATTCATGATTCTTCATAGGTGTCTCTGGTCAACGGCTTCCAATTTTCTTATGTGTTCTCTACACAGTGTGTAGGTCTCTGCTGAGTACAACAGGGCTGGAAGGACGATAGTTTTGTGGACTCTGCACTTTATGTCTAACCGGATACCAGCCCTAATCCAGAGCGCCTTTTCTAGCTTGTCAAAGGAGGCACATGCGCTTTGGATTCGTCAGGTTATTTCCTCGTCAGCACAGTTATCAGTGCTTAGAGTGCTTCTAAGATCTTTGAAGTTTTCAACAACTTTTAGCACCTTTCAGTTGATTGTTTTTATACGTTCTTGCGGGTGGTTGTTATCTGCTGAGGGCTGATATATAACTTCTGTCCTCCCTATGTTGATTTGTAGGCCTATCTTCTCGGTTGTTTGAGAGAAGTTATCAACTAACCATTTTCATCTGAGCTTGATTGTAAGTAATCAGAGCAGTGTCGTCTGTGAACAGTAGTCCTGTTATCAGCTCCTTCCTTTTCTTAGTCTTGTCCCTCAGTCTTGCTAGGTTGAACAGTTTCCCATCAGAACGTGTGTGGATGAAGACACCTTCTTTGATGCTTTGAGTTAGCAGCATTAGGATGGTTGTCAGAAAAATGGTGAACAGTGTTGGGGCCAGTACGCACCCTTGTTTGGTGCCGTGGTTTACTTCCAAAAGTTCGCTTCCTAGATTCTCTACTACAACTCTCCCATTTGTTCTTTCCTGAAATTGTTTGATATTTCCCACAAAGTGATCGGGGCATCCAAACACTTTAATGACCTTCCACAGTATTTTTCGCTCAACCGTATCAAATGCTTTACGGAAGTCTACAAAGACTATGTAGAACTCCCCGTAATGTTCAATGTTCTTTTTTCTTGAATCTGCCGTAAGCTGAAGATCATATCTACTGTAGATCTTTCACGCCTGAATACACACTGTGATTCGATTAGGACCCTTTCCGCCAGTCTGGCTAGCAGAACTTGCAGCACTTTAGCCATTATTTTCCCGGCAATCGTCAGCAAAGATATACTTCGGTACTTGCAACAGACTTTGTGGTCACCTTTGTTTTTATAGATTTAGATGATTATGACATATTTGAATTCTTGTAGCAGCGTTTCTCGTTGCCAGCATTTTACTATTTGTTGCAGAAATCTTCTCATGAGTTGTTCTCCACCGAACGTGTATATTTCAGCTGGGATACCGTCAATTTCTGGAGATGTGTTCATTTTAGTTTTATCAATTGCTTCTCTTACTTCCCCAAGAGTTGGTGTGTCATTCAGGTCCATCTGCTGGGGAAAGACTATTATGTGGCTCCTCATCCGTATTGGATTCTACATTCAATAGGGTGCCGAAGTACTCTTGTCATCTTTAATTATCTGTTTTGGTTGGGTCAGTATGGTGTTTCCATCTTTGATAAGAGGGTGTTAGTCATCTTGGCTCAAGGGCCATACACTCCTTCAGTGATCTGAAAGAACCTGCAGAATTGTTTTCCACCGCTTGCTTCTACATATATTCATCCTTATTCAGCCACTAGGTCTTTTCCTTTCCTTTAGTTTTTCTGGTCCTCTGTCCTCACTTTTTCAGCTTCTTCTGGTTTGCTCTAGTCAGGTTGCTTAGCTTTGATTTTAATGCCCGGATTCTGTCATTAATCACATGTCTAATTTCCTGACCATTCTCATTGAACCTGTCCGCATTCCGCATTTTTGTGTAACATAGTACCTCCACCGCAGCGGAGAATGCAGGCCTGCTTATCAAGTCCCACATCTGTTCTGGTGAATCGGAATCATCAGTGATTTCTTCTAATGCTGAGTTGATTTCAAGCTGTAGTATATCTTGCCATTTTCTATCTCCGAGCTTTGATGTGTCTAGCCTTCTCTTCAGCTTCGTTGTTGCTCTGCTGTATGCAGGTTTGATGGTGACTTGAAGGTAGTCTTTATTAAGTAGTGGCCTGTTTGGCAATCTTGTCCTCGCATAGCTCTTGTGTTCTTGGCATATTTGAGGTCCTTTCTTATTGCGATTACATAGTCCAGGAGATGGCGTCTCTTTGACCTGGGATGTTCCAAGGAGTAGAAATGGTTATCCGAATGTAGGAAGTAAGTGTTAGTAATTGCCAGTTCAAATTCCGTGCACTAACAGAGCAGTAGTTCTCCATTTGAATGGGGATTTCCCTTTCCAAACTCTCCGAGAACAGGGCTCCATGTATTGTAGTCGTGGTCCAATCTGACATTAAATTCACCGAGGTGAACTAGCTTATACGCTGCAGGGACGTTTGATATGTTTTCTTTCAGCTGAGAGTAAAAAGTCTCCTTTTCCTCGTCTGGGTAGCTCATTGTCGGAGTCTAGACGTTGATGATGGTGATGTTAAGGTTATGGGATGTGGTGATTAGCAGTGTGATTATTCTTTCGGAGCCTCTGCTGGGGATCTCTGTGAGTCTACTGGCTATGTCATTTTTGATCGCAAAAGCTACTTCAGCTTTTTGGGTGTATTTACAAGACAGCCCTTCACGAAATAGGTTCTTCTCTCAGTTGCCCCCCCCAGCCGGCCCTTGTCTCCTGAAATTCGGCTCTGTCGATTTTTGCATTTTAGAGTTCCAGGTCTATGAGTTCTTTTCTTCTACGTGGTCTGTCACCGAAGTCCGTATCGAGCATGGTTCTGACGTTCCATGTAGCAATGTTGAAGTCATGAGTGTTGTTATTTCTTCTTCTGTTGTAACCGCTGGATTAAACAGTCAGATGGTCTTGGGATGAGCTCTGTTTATCCCACCTTTTATAGAGGCGCCTCCTTCCAGGGCAGGCACTGCTATCCCTGAACAGCGCTGCTTGATCATCCGTGCAGCTGCCTCAGGGTATCGCCGTTCACTCACTACACCTGCGACCATCACACACGGCCGCCTATGCGCAGACGTTGGACTAAGATATCCTAGCACTCACACCTTCCACTGTTATCCTCACTCCATCGCCACAGGACTTTCCACCTTGGCTCCTGACTTGCTCGCGCAGTTTAGGTGTAGTATCTGTTGCGTATCAGATAGACACACTCTGAACCTCCAATGCTCATGTCCAGAGAAGCGAACCCGCGACGACTGGCAGCAAAGGAGGTTAAAGGTTCTGACCGAAACTTATCTCAGTCAGAGAGACGATCGCCCTATCGTGTCCGTTACTATGCCTTTTCTTTCTGGATAAGGTTCCATAGCATGTTAAGGAAAACTGCAAGACAGCAGTAGGATTTCAAGTGAGAGTTCTCATCTCTTAGCCTTTTGCTGTGATAATGCCCACAAGGCAGTGGTGTTTGATGTTGGCGTTTGTTCCCCCTAGTCTTCGCCCAACCAACAGCACCGACAGGCAGTAGGGTAGGGGTTAGTTGTGTGCCAGGGCTTTTCCACACATCGGTGGGCCATAACGCACTACCTCTGGGGTCCCCTACTACTCCGAGATCTCCTGCAAGGCACCGAGTATCATGTGTTGGCCACACATGTATATATATCCCCATTAACACACGTATATACACGATGGAATTATAACGTTTCCGGCTTAGAAAAGACGACATACTTTCATTTCCGTTTTATGAAACCCGTTTCCCTTCTTTGTTACAAACCATCAACTAGTTGGCTTGGTGTGTACAAATCTCGAGAATGATAAGATTCTTCTATCCTGTGTGAAATTAACATAGTGTTAAATGAGCGAGGTCGGACATGCGCCGCTGTACAACTCATGCTCTCTACCGGTCCAATTTATTAAGATACGAATACTGCCAGAACACTCAAAATGCATATCCGGGCGGTTTAACGCTAGAGGAGACAGCTTAACGAAGTTTCTGAAGACGATTATGGTCTTTGGTGTGGTTTCAACCAGGACTACATCATGCCACCTCACATCTTCGAAGTCGGCTTGAAAGTCAACACCAAAGTGTACCGTAATGTGCTGAAAAGTGTGCAATCAGGTGGCCGCTGGCAGACCCTGAGTCTGGCAGCGGGACACGGCACAATCCCACAAGGCCAAAGATAGCCAGATTTGGCTTTAGAAGGAATGCTACGACTGGGTGCCTTTGTCTCACTGGTCGTCCATCCTACCCTGACCTGAACCCGCTGAACTACTTCTGGAACATCTCCAACGTGACCTCTCACAACACCAAAGCCAGTCTGATCGCTGCCATCTGCCGAGTATTCTTGGTGGAAATGGGCATGCTCCCAGTTCCGGACCTGTATCGAGGTGGTGCTTAAAGCTGAAGGCGGCTACATTGAATAGATCTCAGCTCTACTACATGATCAAGTTACCGGAATTGATTTTCATATAAAAGTTTTAAAATAAATGTGTAGTGTGTTTTTATTCAGGGCGAGAAATGTTTCGTTTCACCCTGTATAAAGTACATATATAATATGCATATCAACACACATTCACACACACACACACACACATGCACACACACATATATATCCACTAACAGACGTATATATATATATATATATATATATATATACGTATATATATATTGTTAGTGAGTGTATATATATATATATACGTGTGTGTATGTTTGTATGTATTCATATACATATGTATGTGTATGTATTTGTCGATATTTAATACACTGGTTATCGCGTAACCATGAAACACTAGTGTATGTAGGTATAAAATAATGGGTAATATTTATATAATATCATAGTTATATACATATTAATTCAAGCATACAGTACAATGCATTCAATCAAGGTTATTTTATTAGGAGTTATCCAGTTGAGATCTACCATAATATACAGATTTTTTCCTTGTTGATTTCGATCTTTCAAAAAAAATATGTTGTTACAAAATCTTAATCACATTATATATTGATATCATATATATATATATATATATATGTATATATATACATATATACATATATGTAGCTCACGATTTGTTTACAAACAAACGTTTGAGCCCTCTACGAGTAGCGGACGAATGTTTATTTAAATAATCGTTCGGACAGGTTAATTTCGGCCACCGATTCCGTAGTCGAGGGGTAGGACTGCCGACTGTCATCACGACGGTTCTAGGTTCGATCCTCGGCTTGGGAGAGGTGTTAGTCTAGCGGCACTGATGAGTTGTGAAACAACGAAACAGGTCTGTATGTCGATGACTAAAATATATTTTATATATGTATATATATATGTATATATATATATATATTGTGAGTAACTTTGTTTTTATTACTTTTCCGCTTACACCTTATGTTTGTTTTTGTGCTTATAAGATATGAATAAATAAACATCAAAGAAAACACGATAATTATCCTTTTTTTCTTTTTTAAATAAAAGAAAAAAGAAACACACATAGTTTTCGATAACAGGTTTCAAGTCCACGCAACCGTTTTTCGTAACCATTGTCTGCGATTGGCTGGCATCAAAGTCACGTGGTAGGCTTTGAAGTGAATTCAGAACTAAACGATGTGATGGAAAAAGACCGACCACCAGTTGCCTTCCCACGTGTAAGAATACTATAAAAAACATGTCGAAAAAAATAAGTATCCGAAAAAAACAAAAAACAACAAATTATTAGAAGAATAAAAACATGTGTGCATCAATGCGAAGGAAATCGAAGAATATATCAAAGAATAACTCTTCTGTGCGTAAAGGAAGAAGAGAAGGCAAGTTTAACAAAATGATTCATGAGAAGAGTTTTCATAAAACAAAATAGCTTTATCATCTCTTTACAAAGGATATTAAACGAAGGCATAAACAACGCGCAGTATCTTCGGGTGGCGCTGGCGATTGACTTACATGGACGAACAAACAAATCCAATACAAACCAATATGCCCGCTGTTTCGTTATTTTGTCTCGCATTTTTATTTTTATTCTTTATATATCATGCACGAATGCCTGTAATAATTTGCAGTGATATTATTATTGACATTTTTTAACGAATGTTAATGTTGTCATAATCACAACCATTTTAACATAGCTAGATATTAGTTCTAAATTAAAAAGCGAATGCTATAAATCCCTCTTTCTCTACTACTACTACTGTTACATAGGGTTATCATTGAAGTTATCACTAGGGTTATCATAGAGGGGCACCAAATTGACGTTTGGTGTATAACATAAAAGGGGAGGACCATAATTGTATTTGTTGTCATGGAATGATTATTATTAGAATGAAAGGAGATTATGCGTGTCATAAAAGAATTCCGTGCGCGTATGATCGTCTAGTTTCATATGCGGTTGTGTGTGTTCATCTCTAATTGTTCATATGCTTTTTTTTTTGTGTGTGTGTGTGTGTGTTATATGCATTTTCTTCGACATACCTTACTTCATGTGTCGTCGATGTGATCCATCTGGAATTCATCTTCTCTTGGAGGGAGACTGGTACCTGTTAGACGAAGATTTATCACTCCAAGCCGATGAATTGGTTTTATAGTTTTTTATTTTCCTTCCAGATGTCGACAAAGAATATGGAAGTGAATCTTTCTTGCTTTGAACACGTCAGCGTCCCCCACCCCCAGTGAAGGGGAGGGAACAGCTATTAAGCCGTCCGTCTTCTTCAAAGTCCAAATCCAGTCTCTCAGATCTAGACAACCTGACCACGCCACTCATACGTAATCTGGTCAGCTGACCCTCGGTTCTGGTAAACGTGTCTACACTCCACGTTTACTCACCTCTCTCTCTCTCTCTCTCTCTCTCAATCAATTCTGTAACACTACTACTACTAATATTATTATTATTATTAATAATAATAATAATAATAATAATAATAATAATAATAATATCCACTGCGTTCCTGTCTTTTCGTTGTAATGTATTCCACCAAAACTGACGCCACACCAAAAAAGTGAGTATGGTCAAGGAGGATCCAAATACTGGGAGGAGAACGCATGAGCTAACCCACCGCTGAATGAGTGCAAAGAAGACTATTGTTACATGATAAGGGCTGTCCCTTTTTCATGTAAGTAAAAAAATAGGGAATTAGTTAAATGTAAATATGAAATAGGATAGTCAAAGATTCGAACTTGCGAAGCTAGATTTGGAATTGAGAATTCCAAGCAAAAGGTAAAATAAACACAGAATGTTATTATAAATGGAATGTCCAGTAAATTGTTGATTCTGTTAAAATATTTAATAAATACAAATTTGGCTGGAAACTATTCACATTCTTAGAAAGAATGCATAATGAAAATATGGGTTACAGAATTAGAAAAGTAGGCTAAATTCCTTTGAAAAACAACAAAGAGAATGGGAAATTTCCTGGTCGTCAGAAATAGTTTCAAAAACGTGCAAATTGCGCATGTTGGAAACTCGTGAGTTGTGGTCACGTTGACCAGACATACATGTGATTTCTCAATATATGAAAGAGTTCGAGTTTGTTAGGGGGAATCAGATTAGTCACTTAGGAGAAGCCTGAGAATGGAGTCAGATCTAAGAAGCAGAGGAGATCAGACCGATTCTCCGTTAGAATCAAGGCACCCTCTGGAAGCGAGAGGGTTTAGAGATAACCGCGTAACAACTTTGAATCCTGAAATACAAAATCATGTCCGATCGGTCAAAGAAGAAATAAACGTATCATCATGTATTTTTATAACTGCCGTCCTGTGTTGTATAATTCTACCAAAACAAAGGTAAAGTGAAATTGTATTAATATGAACTTTGTGTTTATAAACATGTACAACTGTCAAAACGTAAGCAAACGCACCCTCGGTCTATCTATCAAGATATTCAAAAATCACTTCTAGTTGAATTACAGCCTTGGTGATCTTGTAGTAATATGTACGCTGTCTATTATATATACACAGAACTGTCTCTCTCTTTATATATACCCTGTTTATGTCTCCAATATGATATCTCCACAAACATGAACATCTTAAGACATATGAACACTCAACAACACGAACACTCCTAAGACTGTCTCTATCACTCTAAGACTCTCACAAACATGAACAACAACAGATATATAAGTCGTCATCTAAATAAGAACAACGTAACATACCCTCATATTTGGTACTTCAAAAATAACACTCACACCACGTAACACTAGGACCATGGGGGAGCTTATTGCCACCTAAATTCCAGTGAATTCCAACGATTGCTGTCAACGATAAATCAATGGTTAGAGGCTGCCCGATAACGCAAACTCATCTGCTAAATTTATCGAAAGCGGTGAAAAGTATTACAAATTTGGGGAGACTTGTCAGTCAGACTGTAAATAATACCACAAGTTGTTCTCCAAGAGAAATCTTTGACGCTAGTTAATAAATAGTAATCAGTTTCTAATGTGCACTTTATATATATATATATATATATATATATATATATATATATATATATATATATATATATATATGTAGAATATGAAAACTAGTGGCTACACATATGCAAATATGTTTCAGTAACCGCCCTACTAGGGAAAATCACATCATCAGACCAAGAATATCTCCGAAGGTATCACTAAAAAACATTACCGTTTTATATTAAAATCAATCTATAGGATTATATCATTGCCAAGGGTATGTGCCTATTTAAATTTTAAATGAAAATATTACCTCTATACCTGAGAAAATGTTGCTCTTATTACTTTGAAATGATCAATTGCGTTTACCAAACTATTTCAGAGTATTATACCATTTTCATTTTCATTGAACAATTACTATCTGTGTTGTCAACATCTTGTCAGCCTTTCCAAGTATTACCTATGCCTTTTGTTGAGAGGGGTAATCAAGTACCAGTTGTGTTTTCATGAGACCAACTTCTCACACATTTACAATGTATTTGGCTGCAAAAGTATCAGAGATGTTACTCCCCTTTTCAGCATGGAATATTATACGTTTCTTATTCTACTTTCTTCCTAAGGATTGTTTCATACTTAATTAGCAGTATATTAAATGTTCGTTCGACATATTACTATACACACAGGTATGATAGCATTCTCCGAAGACTTATCTTATCCTTGTTATGAAGAATAGTGATATAATAGAACAAATATACGACTGGAGATCGCATATTTTATGCTGGCAGCACTACTACTAATACTACTACTGCTATTGTTACTATTACTGCTATTCTTACTACTGCTACTACAACTACTACTAATATTAATAATTGGAGGATGAGAAGAGAGAAGAAGTAAAGAAAAAACACGTAATGAGATATGACTGCGTGGTAAACTTTGGACTATTCGGTGCATATACAAACCGCAGACACTATTAGAAATATGAAATAACATTTTTTGGAATATGAAAATATAAACTAAAAAACACAGTCAAGCAGGCCGGGTGTGATGATCATAATTAACCGCATAAGAAAAAATAACAAATCGTAGACTTTGCAGTCACAGCCGTTTACAACACAAAGGCAGCACGTATTTTGCTAGTTTCTACGTCATAAGTCAAATACAAATAGCGAAGTATTTATAGATACTAGAAATCATTGCAAGCATGAACTAGCTAAAGCTAAAAGAAGGCATTCGGAAATAATCAGGAAACGCATAGAAGAGCAAACGAAACGAACTCCAGATATTTGGCAAATTCATAATAGTGCAGTGAACAAAGGACAATCAGTAATTCCCCCATTAATCAACAATCAGAAGGTCACAGGCACGACAAACGAGAAGGTGGATCTGCTTTTTTCGCCATTCGTTTTACACTCTACATTAGAGCCAACAAACAACTCCTTCCTAAATTTCCTTATGCGGACTGAAATCACACTTGATCATCTAAAAATCACCCTTTCTCATGTCCGCTATACCATAAAAATATAGACACCCTCAAGTCGCGTGGACCTAATCTCACCCTTGTTATTCTTATTATGAAATGCTCAACTGAGCTAGCCCCCACACTCTACAACAAATACTTTGCTGAATCTTGTTTCAGCAATAGTTGGAAAACTGCTTCCGTGAGTACCAGTGTATAAAAATGCTGGTAAAAGGACTAACACACTCAATTATCACCTCATCAGTCTCCTCTCTCTTTTCGCTAAAGTCTTTCACAAATTACACAATCAAGCACTAGTCCACCACCTAGAAAAAAGCTAATCTTCTCTCTGACAAATAGTATGAATTTAGGAAATGCCGTTTTACTGCAGATATTTTAACGGTCATTTCTGAACGTACATACCGTGCACTAAATTAGATGGGCAAAGCCAGGGCTGTAGTCCTTTATTCATTCAAGGCGTTGGACCATTATTATTCATGATATTCATCAACGATCTTGCTTGCTGATAATACATCGCTTTATAACATGCACGAGGAAAGAACATGTACACAAATCTAAGACAATAGCAGAATTCTTAGAAAATGACACCCAGACTGTAGTAAAATGTAGCCGTAAATGGATAGTAATATATAATGCTAATAAGACTAAGATACCTCCCTTAACAATTATAAGAAAGAAGCCTCTTAAACAACCAGAGAATTCTTCATGAAAACTCCTCGGCTTAACACGCATAGGCGATATAGATCGGAAAAATGCATTAAGGGCATTGCCAAGGCTGCTGCAAAGAAGGTGGGTTTCTTTTATCGTGCTAGAATTCATACTTGAAAGTATCTCGTACCTCTACAAAACAACCGTTCACCCATGCGTGCTGTTCTGTTGCCACATCTGGGCTGGTGGGTCTACTGGTAAGGTCGACCCCTTGAATAGGGTCCAAAAAGAGTCTGGAATCTAAAAGGTTCCGCTTTGTCAACTGAGCTCCAGTCGCTGTCGCATTATCACAATATTGTATCCCTGTGCAATTTATACAAGTATTTTAATGAAACATTTTGTGATGAACAGATTGCACTTGCACATGTTTCCGACAAACCCGCTTACCAACAAAATTATTCTCCTATATTGTTGAGGTCCGTAAATGTCAGAAAGTTTTCTTCTCTAATACTTTCTTCACACGAATAGCTAGAGTTTGGAATTCAATTCCTGCTGCCTATTTCCCCGTGTTAGTGACATGTAAAAAATTAAATGTATACCAACATCTGGTTAAACTTCTCTAAATAGCCCCTGACGTCCATGTGTATGTGCTTCTAAGTTTTGCTGTAAATCCTACCAAATTGTTTATACCATGGAGTGTTGATTAAAATACGTAGCAACAAACTTATGTAAAAACAACAATGTAACTACTATTAATAATACTATCGATACTTGAAGATATAGTATAACTAATAAAAATAACGACAAATGTAAGTGTTATGAGACATTCAGGCAAAAGTCTTATTTTTTAATCACTGTCACCTGTTTATTATATTTAGAAAAATCGAAGTTGGTATACATATTACTATTTAATTTTTCCAACTGGGATATACATATAATACTAGCAGGCCGCGAAGTGTAACCCGGTCATAATATATAATATGGTATATTACAATATATATTAATTTATGCAAATTTTGTATTTATTCTTATAGAACACTTGCTCTATCGAATATTATATTGTATCAAAATATACAGTATATATAGCAATGATTTCAAAAATGTTAAATGGTGACAATACCTTTAGCTAGAAGCGAAACAAATAAATTCAGCGTTCCAGTCACAGGCGTTAATTAGCCCTTCAGACTTAGCTATCGCTAGATAGCTTCGGTTTATAGTAGCGATCGCTAGTTGGCTGAAATTGTAGACAATGAATGTTAACAATCGACAGCCTCCCACCTTATATAAGAGTTTTTACTTGTTTTTGATGGGTTCATTTTTTTTATTTCAAATATTTGAAATTATTAACCAACAATCAATGTTTTAACCTTATAAAGTAAATATTTTTATAGTTATCAAAATTTAATTCACATTAACTTGGAAAACCTTGATAACATTTAGGTAATTAAGGCGCAAAAGGAATACGATTTCAGAACTGATTTTAGTATTTTATCAATATACAACAAAAACAGTTACATATCACGTGCTACACAATAATGATTCCTTCTTTGTTTTTGTGTCCTATCTTTTAGACACATGCGTATTCTGACAGTATATTCTCATTGAAACTGCGGTATTTATCAGTCCTTAATTGGATAATCATGTATACATAATACTTGTTGGCTATTATGATCCCCAGGCAGCGTTACACTACGAGAGTAAGTGGGAGAGAGAGAGAGAGAGGGAGAGAGTGAGAGAGAAAGTGAAAGACAATACAGCACTGTTATATATTCCATATTATGAAAATATTGAACATTTCATAACATATGTGTTATGTTGGTTAGATGATTGTTACATGCTGTTAGATAAACGTTTAAAACAATTAAATATTTACATGGATTTTGTATAATATCGCACAGGAATTTAATTAGAAAATATAATATTTACAATATACAATAACATTGACATAATTACGTGACGTGCGTAACTAACAAAGAAATTCATATAAAAATTCGAGTAAGTTAGTCGAGGTTCAGTCGAAGAACTGAAGATATAATTTCATAAGAATATTTGTCTCTGGCGGTCCATAGATGCATCTAAGGGACAAAACCAGATGTGGAAACAAAAAGAAGAAATGTCTGAAAACTCGGAGGGAAATAATATAATTTTTCTTGAATAATAAATATTTGTAATTTCTAACTCACAATGCGTTTACAAAATTTTTATTTTTAAAATTTTTATATGTATACATGTGCATATATACATACACGCACATACATGTATATGTATGTATATATATATGTACATATATATGTATGTGTGTGTATGTGTGTGTGTGTGGCTGATTTAAAAGTAAAGGCAGTTGTGTTTGTAACTAAAAACGTTGAAGAGTTACAATAGGTAAGTGTTACCATTAAACGAGTGACATTTTGTGCCTCAGAATTTATTTTTCTACATCTTCGCTTTCTTCTAAATGAATGTTTGCAAAGAACTCAATGATTCATCTATGGTTCTTATGCACATCTATGACAGAGTTTGTTTTTCATAGTCCCTCACCGTCAATATCTCCAACAAAGAGCTAAAACTTTCAGCTCACGAATTTACCTGCCCAGTATTCACAATCCCCCCTTTTTTAGTTCGGTATTACATTATAGGATGCATTGTTTTTTTATATATGTAAACCTATCATTTGCCTATGCATGCGATACTGTTGTTACATCTGGGGTATTTCATCATCGGTTTGTCGTTTTCATTTAGATTGAGTTCCAAAAGTGTCTCTATTCCATTAGGTCTTAAACTGTCTACCAAACATAAGCTTCTGTCCTATCGCTGCTGTGTTGCTTCCTTATGATTATTTTACAAGTACTTACAAAGTATTACAATGACTTGTGTTCCGATACTTACTGAACTTGTCTCTTTTAAACATAAATATTCTAGACGCACCTGACAAGCAGCAAACGTCTACCTGTTCAGTGTAGTGTTCCCATCATACCGGAATGCATTCTATATGAATATTTCTTTTCTCGGCCTGCTTGTCTTTAGATTTCTCTCTAGGTTTCATTTTTTCTGACAGTAATTACATATAGAAATGTAAATATAATGTAAACAAATATCTAACGACACAACTCCGTACTTAGCACGCCATTATAAGTGCATCTTCTAATTTTCAATAGTCTTTTATGCTTCATGATTGTAGGGTTTGGGGTAAATATATTACATGCTTATATTCGTGTAACCATTAACGATTGCCTTTTTATTAATATTAGATGGGATATGGGGACGAATTTGAAAATCTACGTTGAAACTAAATGTTTATTCATATGTAAAATATTCCAGGGAAAACAATGGAAGTGGTTTCGAATAGGTTAAGAAGATATTGGAACTGAAACTCTTGTTAACATTTCACACCTATCGTACTTTTGGAAGTGTTAATTCGATCTACAAATCGTCTCAAATCCGCATGTGCATCTAAGCTAGCCAACTCCCTGTATATTTTCTCTAACAGATTTTCATAACAGGAATTCATTCAAATCCTGAAAAGCTATTTACGATTAAAATAAAATTACTCTGGTGATCACAGATAAGGCTGTCTGAAGATAATGTCCTATGCACTAAATATTATGGTTATTGTTTCATTTTATTTTCATTTTACCAAACTCAATCATTATGTTTCTGAATTTTTTAGATCAGGATCAGTTGTCCGTATTATTTGGATTTTTCAGACTACTGTTCTCATCTTGATTGTCATTTTCCCTACGTTTCTTGTCAAACTCGGTAATTTGGACATATTTTTGAACTGTACCCTATATTTACTTCATAGGGATAGCATGCTCTCGTTCAATCAGCCATGAGTGGATAGAGGTCCTAATTAATTCGCAATTGTATTTTTCTGTCGTCCACAGTGAGAAGGGAACTTTCACACTTCAGGAGAATATAACGTTTACAATTGATTCTGACAAAATACACCCGAAGAAGATTGGCGCTTACAGTAACCAGAATGTTGCGAAAATGACACCTAATATGAGAATATTAGTCTGAAGAATCAAAATAATACGAAAACACAATCATGTTTTGTAAATAAAAAAGAAAGACAAACATTTGCAACTACAAAACAACCAATTCAGATACGATGGATAAATATTTAACGATATAAAGAACTTGAATCACGAAAGTGTTTTCATAAATTACTGGGTTCGATATTAAATGACCCGAAAATTGCTAATATGCCATACAACATAAAAACTAAACACATCATTTGGAATATATATTTGAAGATATACAGAACCACGCAGAAACTACTTTACCATAATTACAGAATCCGGCATTGAATAACCCGCAAGTGGTGAATATACCGTAAAACAAAACAACTAAACCAAAAACTATTAATAAATATTTGTCGATATACAAAACGTTGAGGATAAAACTTTTTTTTTTCAAAAATTTCAAGATTTGGCTTTAAATAGGCCGTAAATTTTTGATATACCTTAAAACAAACAAAAAAACAAACAAACAATCGGTCAAATAAAAATCAAGACCATATATATAAAATACTAATTATTTCAAGATTTTAATTTTGCAAAACAAGCAATATATAAATAAATGTGTTCTGCGCAAAAAAAAACCCCATAAAATAAAAATTACTTCATTACATCTTCACAGAGCCGTTTTTCCTACTAGTATTTAAATACAGCTTGTACAGGAAATTGATTTGATGTTTTTGAAGCCAATAGAACCATTTTACTAATAAAATTTTACGTTGAAAGGTTATTGACTTAAAAGCATTTTAAGCATAGAATAAAATATTATTAAAGAAAGAAGAAATAAGTACGTCATCTACATCACGAGTTGATTAGGTCATCCATCTCATTTAGTGTCTAGGTCAACTAGATTGCGGTTGTAATTAATTAACAAAAATATCAAACACATAATATAAAATATAAAATTAAAAACAGACAACTTGTGCTAAAAGTTTCGCCGCGAAATGATTAGTTGACCCGAGTCTTCGTTAAATCCGCCATGTTATATCGACAAAGCTGTGCGAATGTCGATTTTATTGTTGGAGCGGAAGAGACTTATTTTAAATATTAAATCGATAGAAGAGAAGCAATAAAAATCAACAGAGAAAAAAAAGTTTAAAAAGTAAAATAATATGATACATAGTAATAGAGAAAGAAAATAAGCTAGGGAATAAAAAATAAGAAGTAATAAAGAAATAGAAATTCAGGAAATGGGTTGGTATAAAGAAAACAACACAAAAAGCTCTATGAATAATATAAAAATAGATAAAATAATAAAATAATTTACAATATAACAATATAATATTTGTAGTTTAGAATATAAGATCCTATATCCATTCTAGCATTAAAGAATGAGGAACTTATGACTCATTTAGGTTAAAGCACGTCCACAATGTTCAAACATGCTTTTTATATATTAATTTATTTTTATTTCGAACTATTGTTCTCAACTTTTTATTTGTTGTTTTTCACAACCAATAAAGATGAAAAAACTAATAAAAAGATGAGAATAATAGTCCGAAATAAAAAATAAATTAATATTTATAATGCTCATCTCAAAAATGAATTCCAATTAATGAATAATATATATACTAATCGGTACGGACCCGACTATGGAAGATCAGATAATAAACGTGGATTTATAAGATCAAAGAATCTAACATTGATCGCCCTTCGTTAAATCTCTACGGTTCCAGATGAGCATTGTCTGAAGATAGCGGTTTCAATCCTACCCAAAGCCGGCCAGAGGCTTACTTGTCCAAAATGTGGTGAGACGACAACAACTACGGATGGCAGCGATTACTGAGAATACAGTTAGGAGATTCGAAGTTCCTATCCGTCGCGGTTACCACCTGACGAAGGCTAGAGGAATAGTTGGCCGAAACGTCGTGAAAAACAAGTAATAAAGATGAAAACAACAACTAATAAAAAGATGAGAATAATAGTCCGAAGTAAAAAATAAATTAATATATATAATGCTTATCTCAAAAATGAATTCAAATTAAGGAATAATATATATGCTTTTGATATATTTACAATAGTAGAATGAAATGATTTGAAGTCGCTGCGAAATATTTAATATAACGTACGCTTCTATACACTTATACTAATAAAACGCTGCTATTAATATGTTTAAAATATTCTATTAAAGTATTTATTTTTACACTATTGTGCTATTAGTTTGGTGAAAAAACAATATCATTTTCTCATATATGTTACTTTTATTTATGATTTCTGAATTAATACATTGACACATTGATACATACATACATACATACATACATACATACATACATACACACATATATACACACATATATATATATATATATGTATATATATATATATATATGTATAGCCATGTTATATATCATTTTGAAGCGCGTTTTCGCTCTATCGAATCATATTATTCGTTACCATTTTCAATCTCTTCGTTTTTTACAGGCTTTTCGACAGCATGGACAAAATTCAAATCCGCACGATTTTCTTGTGGTTCAAGAAATTTTACACTGGTGAGGAGAGCTTTAAGAGGAAGACGAACATTTGAACTCCTTAATTGAAGCCGATCGTTACAAAACCACACGAGAAGTTGCTGTTGAACTCGAGATCGACCGCTCAACAGGTGTCCGCCGTTTAAAGCAAATAGGGAAGTCAACAAATATTGGATAAATGAGTGCCGCATGAATTGAACAATAACCTTTAAAATCGTCATTTTGAGGTGTATTCTATGCTTCTTCCGCCCAACAAAAACGACCTGTTTCTCGAACGGATTGTAACCTGGACCATTCACGACAACAGCATATTGATGTAGATATTGGTGTTGACTTTTAAGCTGACTTCGAAGATGTGACATGGCATGATATAGCCTTTACTTGAAACCACACTTAAGACCATAACCCTGGGGTGTGCGATGTGTTGATCTGTGCTCTCAGGCGTGGAATTGTCCGGATTTGGATTTTGAGGAGGCTGGCAATGGTCTTGTTGTCATAACTTTGATCGGTGGAAAGAATGTTGTACAGCGGCGATTGTTTGATCTCGCTTATTGAACGTTATGTCACTTTCAGACAGGATAGAGACTCTTATCTCTCTTGGGATTGGTACACAATAGGTCAACTATTCGGCTGTCGTCAATAATAACAAAAAAAACGGTTTTAATCCAACGGAAATGGAATCATGGCGTATTTTATATGGTGACAATTTTATCATTTCACCCCGCATATATTTATACTTTAATATTTATACTTTAATATTTATATTTTAATATTTTCAAAATGTTTTTCATACATTTATAATATTCAAAATGAGTATATATTCCTTTAAAAAATTAAAAAAAAGCAAATTAATCTCTACGAAATCATAATGCACTTTTTTATTTTTCAATATAATGTGACCCTATTTATTCCATACAAAATAAAAAAGTTAAAACATGTTATTAATACCCTTAAAATATCGAAGCATACTTTTTATATTCTGACAATATTAAAATACACTATATATACTTTAATAATATCAAGACGTTTTATTATACTTGGCAATATCTAAACACATCATTGTTCATACTTTTACAATATTAAAATGTGTTACACGACTAAAACGAATATTTCTCCCATTTAAATATATAAACAGAGCTTATTTTCATTATTAACACGTTTTATTGATCCCATTATAATATTTAAACTGTTATACATTCATTTCGAATATTAAATGCCATATATATTTTTGTATGATATGATAATATAATAATACAAGTAAATATGTATTATATTAAAACATGTAGACCCGGTTTCTACATTCACGATATTTTCATACTAAATTAATAATTTAAAAGCGATATGTATTAATTAGGATATTAAAAATTTACCATACTATTCATAATTTTATTATATTAAAACAATCTTTTTCTTATGTGAGAGCCCCATTTTTTATCGTTGTATAATGTAAAAATCGCTATCTAACTCGTATTATATAATAGAAACTTGTGAGTAGTGTGTGAGCTCGTTCCTATGGACTCGGAATCTGTTGGATCGATGATTTTAAATTTTACTCGAACGTTCTTGATGTATCCGGGAATGTTCTAAATCAAGATGTTGTATTGGAATTAGTCTGATAATTATCGAAATTAGATAATAGAAATAATCAAATAAAAGAAGGAAGTCATATTTTTTACCCAAGTGAAAACATTTATATAACATAACATTGCAAGTACATTTGAGATATTTTTACACCGGACAAGCCGTTAGGTACCGCCTTTTAACTCAACTCTACGTTCTATTATAATACAGGGGCGCGTTTGAAATTAATTTGATTTTTAGCGTTGAGTTGAACCATAGTGCTTGATTTTGGAATGATTAACTTTAATTCAAGTGATTACGTAAAAACACCTTCATAAAACAAGAGTCATATTTTTGATAAGATAGAAGCATGTTCAAAATGAACGTTTCTCTTTTATATAATCAACAACCGATTCTCTATTATACATTTTAGCATATAATGGATTGTGGACATAGCTTCTTAACACATTGGACAGGGACTCCCTAACAATAGCAGACAGTTTAAATTGATTAAAAAGGGGCAATTTCACCGATTCCGAGCACGATAAATGTATGGGTGGGCGAAGCATTTGTTGATCTTTATTCAATCCCGAAAAACCTCGAGTCAACCCTATAGTACAACTATATATTTGCATTCTTAAATACTCTATTTGTTCATTTAGAATATGAAAAACACTACCGCAAATAATTAAAATGCATTATTTAATGATTCCTTCAATAAAATTGGCTATTTATTCTGGAACAATATTAAAATATACATTTTATATTCTCCAGTATTAAAAAGAACGACAGAAAACGGTATTTAAAGATCATGAAATTTGTAATCATGTACAGCGCTCTGCATTATAAGGATGCATTTTTTACTACGTACTCATTTTAAAAACAAAAATAAAAAGACAAGAATACTGCCATATATTGGAGATGTGAAAAATGAAACTGAGAGACGGGAAGATACACAAAGCAACACAGATCAAGCCTGTTTTCTGTCGTCAAAAGTACCGACACTATAAACAATATGGAACACAGTGAGACGGAAACATTTTTTTAAAAAAGCAAAAATTGGATGAGAATGACCTACACAAAACATTTATAACATTTAACCAATAAGCACCGCATATAAACGTATGCACATATTTACGGAAATGACACTTGAATACTAAAATGGAATCGGTATTAACAGCCTCATTAAACGTACTAAGAACGCTCTATAAAATAGGCGAGATAGAAGAGACGTGTAAAAAATGAAAATATAGAATCAAAAATAGAAAATGCCAAATGAGGTGAAGAACTATACATTCGCATAGATTTTGAAGATGCAAACAAATTATAGAGATACAACCTAGAAACAGTATCTAAAAATGAAAAGTATAATGTAATGTAAAACGTGTGACAACAATTAAAAGACCTATTGAGCAATGATGAGTCACAAGAAGAAATAGCTGCCAAATCGTCTATTCTGTCCTCAGAGCAGTTCACGGTGTGAAAATCAAAGGTAAATATTAACTAATATACACACATATATATATATATATATATATATATATATATATATATGTGTGTGTGTGTGTGTGTGTGTGTGCGTGTCTGTGTCTGTGTTTGAGCGTGTGCATGTATGTATGTATGTATGTATGTATGTATGTATGTATGTATTGAGCCTACAAGAGTGGTGAATGACCTTGGAACATAAATCCAATTTTGCAATGTCAGTAATTGTAGAATTGGAAGAAAGAGTTCTGGAAAAATGTTGAATCAAAACAAAGATTTAACACAATAATCTGTATACTACTAAAGAGAATGCTGATATATTTCGGAAAATATTAATCTGGAAATATATTCACCTAAATAAACCAGGTTTCCAGAGCATTAGAAATTAGGTCGATGGAAGGCTATTTAGGGTGGAATGGAAACTGACTTATATTGTTGCTTGGGTGAAGCAATTTTATTACAATTTAAAGAAACTGATAAAATAGCTGACTTGTTTTAGAATAAATTGAAATGCATTCTTGTGGAATATAATCTTTTTATGAAATTAATGTCATCGAGGGACAAACGATTACTAACAATATATATGAGATTTTGTTTTCTTTGTCTCTATTTGTACATAAGTGTTTGGCAGTATATTAATGTAAGGTTGCTTAAATTTACGACAAAGTCACGTCTATTTTTTCACTTCTTTATTAAATCATTCTATTAATTGGCGCAAAGATAGTTTTAGAAATACAAAACTCATCACTATATTGATACGTACGCGTTATGAATAGTATTGATCAATATAACGATTGTCAAAATCCATGGCCTGTAGCGTGTATTTTTGGCAGAGTCACAAATTGCATTTTTTTTTTTTTGCGCAAAAAACACGTTTGTAATTAGAAAAGAATTCTTTAGAAATATAAATGCATTCATTATTTCGTGCGCTACAAGCAATTTGAATTATGTAACTACTATGCAGATGGTTGGCAGCTTCAGGAGACATAGTTCCTATCTTTAGAATAAAAAAAAACACGAAAAAAACGTGTTGCAGGTTAAAGAGCCTTCGGGTCAAATGAGGTAAGCGGTCAACGAGGACACATTTATTTCAAGGTAACACTAATTTGATTGAACTTGCGGGCAGCCATCTCGAAAAGAATGTCGGGTTTAAAGTTGAGGGATGAAAGCGCCAGGAAATATGATTGCTGAAGATAGCTACGGCCACTTATTTCATACATCAGTGTGAACTTACATATATAATACATAGACTTTTTTCTTTATATATCTCTATTAATATTTAACTATATCTATCTATATGCATATATATATGAGGGCGGGTACAGATCTAGCCGTATGAGGAAATGTGATACAGCGAAACAGTCATTTTATGAATAAATATACTAGGCTTTGTTCGTTAATGATATCGCCAGCTACTATGAACGTAGTGTTAAGTTGTGTAAAAATATACAAATAGAGCACTTCCTTGTAGTTTACACGCTAATATAAAATACATTGAGATATCACCTTTTTAATAGAATCAACCTCGTTGTCAAATTCTTAGACTTGCAGATTATAGTTAGATCGATTTAAGCTCGATCCGTATTGAAGAGCTGTGTGACTGGGAAACAGTCTGCCTTCGGATGACTATATATATATATATATATATATATATATATATATATATATATATATATATATATGTGTGTGTGTGTGTGTGTGTGTGTGTGTGTGTGTGTGCTTATGAGAAAACATGCTTATTCAATTATATATTATATTCAATTATAATTCACTATTTATTTATGCAAACTATATAATTTATGAAGCTCGATGTAACTATAGAGCATATATAATTAAATGACAAAGTCTATCTTCCAAATGTCAATATGTCTACCATCTTACCGTTTATTTCCTTAAGTATGTGGGCATGTACAATTCTTGACAGCATCCGTCTCGTGGCGCAAAATCATTCATGCGATTATTATATCACTTTAGTGATTTATTCCGCTCTTTACTCATTAGAAGAAAATATTGTGCTATTCACTGACGATAACATGTTACATCAAGGTACATTGTACAGATGCTGTTAAGTGTTAATGCATGTTGAACAGAGTGCAGTCTCGATAATGAGTGTGAAGCATTTTCCAATAACAACGATGGCGGCAGTAATTGCTAGTAACAAAGATGACGACCAATAATCAAATGCGTGACGTAGTTAACAACGAACTGACTGAATCTATAATTCGCCAATTTATATAGTAACTTTGGAAGATTTTCATTGGTTGGTTAGCACAATCGGTTGTTATAAAAACGATTGCCAAAGTCATTTGTGTCATTAGTTTGTCTGATAGGGGATGTGTCTCCTAGCGGCTTTGGCTGCAGGGAGACAGGGTAGAGTACTCGTCAAGGATTCGTTCTTGACACTTAGCCCGACAGGTGAGGGGCCGAGATCCGGCCCAGCACCTGTCCGACTGAGGTACACCACTTGGGTACTACCTAGGAGGTCCACCCTCTCAGGCCTTGCCACCGGGCTTTCCGGTGGGGCAAGTTTATTGCTTGTCACATCAGTGCCTCTACCGGGAAATGTCAACGGGGGTGCTCAAGCAATTTTTGTTGAGGCGAGAGTTTCCCTATTTTAGAGGAGCTCGTCTGTTCTGCACTTTTCGGCCTTGTGCCACATTTTGCTGCGGTGCACAGCGAATAAATATCCCCCCCCATTAGGAGTCAAAAACATTTTACAGATGTAATAGACGTTTGAGATAATGAGAAAAACGTTATGCTTCATGCAACACCATTCAAAATAACTGATTTAGTGGTGGGACAGTGATGGTCTAAGGGACACATATATCTATATAAACGCACAGATATCTACGTTTTAGATAACAGAGCACTAACTGCTATTATGTATTGGGATGATTGTGTTCGTGCAGTGGAAACTCTATTCTATATGGTACACGAAAATGTTCAGTGATGCCTTTCCTCAATATCTGAGAGGATATCGTACAAGACATTAGCTGTCATCGCTTTGGGAGAATACCCAGACGTTGACAGCCATGTGTTCAAGAACATCGTGGCCACCCAAACTACTAAACATCATGTTTCTACAATGATATTTTCGCAAAGTGGACTAGTCCCCTGCATCACATTGACTTTTATGTTTCACGCGTCTTTGATTTTTCCATTTCTATATTATGATCATTTAATGTTGATCCAGGTGATATGATATCATTTTGTAATTAATGCATCAAGTGCGTATCAAAAAAGATATACGAGATCATTTTGACACCTAAAGATTTGGTTTGTTTTCAAAGTGTTTCTTAATGTTTTCGAGCGTATAAATAAGTATAAATGTTTTACAGCGTATAAATAAGTAATTTACATTGTCGTTCCTATGTTTAAATAGTTAGTAATTCCTAATTACCTTAGGATTTTGTACTGTTATTTCTGATTCTGTATTGAATATGTAAGCGAACCTATGTTTCTGTTTAACTTTGAAACTGCTTCCCGGCTGCACACAATCTGTAAGGTTTCAAATCTACTTTTTACGAATAATCACTTTTATGTATAAAACTTTTCTATTATTCAATCGATAATTTGTAATGCATTCATATAATTTGTCAATATAACAATATTATTGACACTTATCGTCGAGGTAAATGTTGAATCGTACGCATTAAACAAAACGTCTATGTGGAGCTACTCTGAAATGAAAACGTACATAAATAAACGGAGGAAATGCTGTGAAAATAGTAAGTTCTTTCAAACACGTTAGAAAGTATATAACTCCTTATATAATCCTCTACATTCTTCAACATGGAGTACTGCTGACGTATTTGCGGGTGGACACTTGTTTTTCGCTTGGTAAAGTATAAAACCGACCTATAGTCTGTCACATAGAAGAAATATTGCAAGTCTCTCTCTACTATAGCACTATGTTCGCATGAAGGTGCTCGACTGAGCTCCTATACTTGGTATCCTCTGTAAAATATTTACAGCAGAACTAACCTAGCAACAACCACAGCAAATAACTTCCTTTCTCTCCTTGCACCCAAAACCAAGAGAAACTTTCAGGAACAATGTTTTACTCCTAGGATATAGCATATGTGAAATATATACCACGATGCTGTTTCTCTATCAGTTGTAATATAATGCTTCTCAAGCTTAATGTAAAGAAATGCTAGTTGCGCCGTACTTTAGATAATCCATTTCTTTTAAGTTATCTTAGGCCATTCCACATATTCTCGTGATGCAACTACCATCCAAATAGCAATCGTTTTTTAACAATTATTTTAAAATTAACTCCATGTTATAATCGGTGATAAACGATGACCAATCTCATACAAATATGAAACAATGCCGTCTGCTTGTTTGTATATTCAACAATCATTAAGTATATTGAATCACTCGTGTCGGTGAGTTGCTGGCATGACAGATAGAAGCAGTTTTCTTATATTTATTTGCTACCCATATTTTTTACTAGTCCGTTTTCTACCTCAATAGTCTGTTTTTTTTTTTGTTTTTATGCTTGTATATTTATAAACGCGATAACTTGTCATATAAATGACATTTTCGGCTGACGTTGATACAGCAATACATGATATCGCAAACGGAAACGGAAAGAGACAATAGAAATCGTTCTTTTTTAATACATGTATACTGAAAATACCTTTATATCAATAACAGTGTGGAATTTGATATCTGTCTTTTCGCATTCCCTTTTTCAACGTAATGTTCTGACTTACAAATTCAATTATGAATTTTGGTATTAAATATCAATAATGTATTTATTGAAACCAAAACTACTATAGGATAATATATTATAAGGAATTGGAATGCTTTCACATTTCTGAATGACGAGAATTGGTTATTTGTATCATTTGGAATCTTCGGACCACTTTTCTCGTCTTGGCTGCTATTTTCAGGACGATTCTGTCGATGTATCCTCCGACCTTCTTCAGGTGTATCTTGTCGAACTCGGGAAAGCTTCGTGGTGCAGTGGAAAGAGTACTTGGAGAAATCAATTGTAGAATTGATATACTCCTTGATCTTGAAGTTTGATTCTCAGTGTGGGCAACCAAAAATACAATTGCGAATTACGTAAGACCGTTATGCAATTATCGTTAACGGAACGGAAGTTATTTTTTAAAATTGACGTGAACACTAAAATATTTCAATTAAAAGTCAAATATGAACAAGTCAAATTATAAAAGAATAAAAGGCCAATCAAATGAGGTATAGTTTGTTTGAAAACTTACGTTAAATTTAGTTAAAATTGCAGTTTTTGAAAAAATTTAGAAGTGCGGACTTTCTTTTTTGTCGCCTGTATATATATATATATATATATATATATATATATATATATATATATATATATATATATATATATATATATATATATGGGTGCGTATTGTGTGTGTGTGGGTGTGTATGCATGTATGTCTGTAAACAACATTAATTCTCGGTATTATTACGTAATCATTTCTTTTCAAACTGCACCTCTCATTAGTCCTCCCATCCCCGTGTTTTCCAGTCAATAACAAATAAAAAGAACCACGTAACCATTTCTGTAAATGTTGTGTGAAAAAAATATATTGTACCTGAAATAAGGCAAGTCTATCAACTGCTTGGAATTTACTGTTTTTCTACGCGGCATTTTCTTTTACCCTTTCAGGCCAAACTCCTCCCAGCAATCGAATGCCAAAACTTCTGCTTACCAATTTTTTATCGCTTATTCTGTTTCGCAACGAATTCCCATTCCTTGATTTCGATTTCCTGTTGGATTTTTTCCTCTGCAAATATTCGCTATTTCGCTTTTATTGTTTCTTTATTTTTCCCCCTTTGTCGTGTTACTGTTCTTCCTCGAATGTGCGTGTTTGTTTTATTTCTCTTCTTTATTTTGTACATTCTGTAACTCTTTTCTGCTCTCCTTAGTTCAATATGTCTTACCCATTTTCACGAATTCAAGTCTGTTCCTCTGTTTTTATTTCATTTCTTTATTAGTTCTTACCTTTCTCTTATCTTCTACATGCCCCTGTTTTATTACTTACGTATTGTTTCCTCTTTTATTTCCACAATACCCTAAGCATATTTTTTCTATTCGATCCGTCCGCCTTTCTGCAGTGTTTTCCATTGTTTCTTTTTTTCATTTTTTTCGTTTCTTTTTTTCGTCATCACTTTTTTTTTATCCTGTTATTTTTTATGTGTCCATTTTTATTATTGTTCGTTTGTTCTTTTATAGTCTTCTTTTTATTGTTCTGTTTCCATTTTCTTTTCTGGCATTCTTTCTATCTTCTCATATTGTTTCAACTAATCAGATTTGTCTCCCTTTTTCCTATTTGGCGATTTTTCTTCGTAGTCGTCTATCACCTATGTCGGTCGAATTTCTTCGTCCCCTCTCCCTTTTTTTCATATCTTTTGCTTGAGAAGTTAATATCTTCTATTGCATTCCTCTTTTCTCTTATATTGATTGGTTTCTTTTATTTTCTTTACATCTCGTCGATCTCGTTCTCTCTTAATTCCTATTTATTTTTCTCTCATTCGCGTAGTAATCTATTTCTTTTTTCCTTCACACTCTTCAACCCATCCTATTGTTTCTTATATTTTCTTTACCTCCAAATATAAAGTGTGCTTTATATTTTCCTTTAATTTCCCCATCTGCCTCATTCCCCTATCCTTTTCTCATTTGCTCCTCTTCTTCTTACTCATCCTTTTTCTACTTCGTACGTTATTGCTTCCTTACATGATATTGGAGCGAGGTCTTACGATTCCTTTCTCACTCCCTCTTTCGTATCGTTGTTCTCGCTTTATTTTTCTCCTCCGTTTTTCCTTTTCTCATTCTGTGTTTTACGTTCACCCTTGTCCATATTTCTTACAAGAGAGTCACCAATTATATAGGCTCGAAGGCTAATGGGAGGCTACGAGTTAATAAGATGTAAGGTGGTAGTGTAGTAGTACTCGTTAATAGTGTAAATAAGGTACATTCTTGTTACTTTAGGGGACAGCTTAACAAGAAGCTTCTTACATTGGAATTCAAAGCTACCATATTGGGGCCAACGAGGAAGCACACCAGCGGAAAAGTGTCTAACAAGCGGGTAGTAGGAAAAAAGCTTGTTCATGTCCGTTTAAATTTAGGCAGAGATAAAGAGTGAGGGAATTTGCTGAAAGTTTTTATAGTTAATCGAGTGCTTTTATGAAAGTTTGGAAATCGGAGGAGCATAGATTGGAGCTCAGACGAGTATTTGCTGTATGGATTAAATTCTAGGAAAGCTTCGTAACAGAAAAGGGCGATTATTTACTGTAAGGAAATTCTCGCTACAAAAATAAATAAATAAATAAGCCCTTTGAATTAGGACAATAACTGACAAATTTTACAAATTTTTTACTAAAACGACTGTGACCGCAAATAGTATTTTCTATGAGAAAATATACTAACATCGACCCGTGACCAATTATTTCGAAATCGTCTGCCATGTTTTTCATCAATTACCCAACGCTTTTCTTCTTTTTCTTATGGGTTTATACTTCATGAATGCATTTCTTCATTCTTCTATTATAGAGTTTACACACACACACATACACACACAACGCACGCACACACATATATGTGTGTATTTGTGTGTATATATGTGTGCCCACACATACATGCATATATATTATAATAATTATTTATAATTATGTATAGAATGTAATTTTTACTTATTTAAAAAAAAAAAAACATTATTCAATTTAACATGTTTGTATGAAAAAATTAAAAATAACATAGTACAATAATACTCTCTTTGTAAGTGATCATGAATTTCATTGAATTTACATCTTGGAAACTACAACAATATACTACGCACACACACAGACACACAGGCTCACACGCACACACACATATATATATATATATACATATATACATATACATACATATATATATGTATATATGTATATATATATATATTCATGTATATATATATATATATGTATATATATATTTATGTATATATATATATAAATATATATATATATATATATATATATATATATATATATATATATATATATATATATATATATGCACTCATGAGCAACAAAAAATGAGGCAAGAGTGAAAGGAGGAAGAAATCGATTTTTCTATATTTTTCCATGAATATTTATTGATTTTTACTGAAAATTTCTATTTTTAAGCTCATTATTATTATAGCATATAATAAGTGAAAAAATAATCCTAGAAATGGTAAGACCGTATCTTGACGAGGATATAAAACACGAATTGCAGGATTAAGGCTGTCCAAAATCACTTACAAGCAGATCTTTGATATTTTAAGAAAAGAAAATGTGAAAACATCTCTTTCTTTAGTGAAGCGAATTGGTCAAAGGTTCGAAGTCGAACGCTTGGTAAAAGGGAAATATTTATCTGGTCGCCCTAGAGCATCCACTTTGAGGGACGACTACATGCTTAAACTAACTGTTTTGAAGGATCGAAAAAAAACTTATGTTACCCATAGCAAAGAATTAAAACAGGGGATGTACATTCTCTTTCTTGATATACAATATTTAGACGAATGAAAGAAATGTGATTTTCTTTTAAAAGATGTGCAACGAATCCATTTTTATGTAAGAAGAACACCAATGATAGAAAGTGATTTTTCTCGTGTTAAGATCAGAAAGATACATACTGGTTCAGGAATCTTTTCTGGTTAAATGAATAAAGACTTTGTCTTGCTAATGATGCTCCTGATGCTCTCGAACGGTACAATCGAAGAACTGGAGAAAGATTTTCGACAAGTGGAATCAAAATGACAGTTAAACATGGGAATGGAGGGATAATGGTATGGGGTACTTTTACTGCAACAGGAGTTAATGAACTTATTAGATGAGAGAAGTCAATCAATGCAAAGGAATATATTAGAATATTAGAAACAGGACTGTTACCAAATATTCAGAAGCTGGGAATATCCCAAGACATCATTTCTCAACTTGATAATTCCCCTGCACACATTGCTAAAGTCACAAAAAATGGTTTTCTGATAATTCAATTGATGTGATGTTTTGGCCAGATGAAAGCCCCGATTTAAGCCCAACTGAGAATATTTGATCCATAATATCTCGTGCATTACGCAGAAGGATTTTGAGAACAAGGACAAACTGTGAGAAGCTGCGCAAAGCGAATCGCATAACATCTCGTTAGTGTTCCACTTTGGTTGAGAGCATGTCTAAAAGGATTGATATTTTAAAGCAATCAAAATGGAATACGATTCTATCCGGAGCATTTATTAAAGTAAATGTTTTGTTCTGTGTTATTAATCTCGTTTAAGTTTCTTTGTCCAATCATTTTTCTTCAATATAGTTTTGAGTTCAATAAAATGTAAAAAATTTTGTTTCGCCCATATATTTGCTCACGAGTGTTGGGACGATTTATTCGAATCGAAATCGGAAAATCAGAACTGTATCCGAATCGGAAAATTTATAGTCACATTTCCGATTCCAAACCTATTATTTAAACTTTTTTAAATAAAATGATGAAACACGCACAGAATATTACTATTATTTATTTGGGGGGGTCGTTCCTTTCAAATTAAGACTGAGAAGAGCCCTAGAACGGATGATGAATTTCACTTACAGATTTCACATTGATTAGCAGAGTTCATATTATTTAATTTATTGGTCATTTATTAAGAGATAACTTGCCTATTGTCTTTTAAATCCTTTTGCATCTATTCGTTAAAATGTCTATGTGACCTCATTCGAGGGAGTTCATATGATTATTTAAACGTTTGAAATGCCCTGGGAGGGAAAGGACTTAAATTTCGTTGGCGCCAGCCGTGCATTGGAGTGTCTGTCATCGGCATTTCTGAAATAATTAAAGTTTAATGGCACCTCTTTGGGCACAAAGAAAATCCTTTTTGGCTTGGCCAATTTCATTCCAAGCATATTTGAAAACCCATGTAGACTCTCCAAACCTTATTTAATTTGTTTTTATTAGTTTTTATTGAAAGCAAAGTAAATATGCTCAAGTGCATTTGCCTATTCAATACACCAGATTTTAAAAAATCTTTTCGTGCCTATTAGTGAACTGGGCATACGGTTTCTATTAGGGATTTTACACTTTAATATCAAAGATTTAACGCGCTTGAAATTTTTTATGCTGCTGGATTTGTCTGGTCATCACATCTTTTGAAATATTCCATATTTCCTTATATTTTGTTTGATTTTAGGACAAGTGAAAATATAGATAAACATCTCCCAAGTTTATCAAAACTTTGGAAGAGCAAACAGTGAGAAGTTTGTTAATTAAAAAAAAATCATTCACATTTGAAATATCCAAACATATGAGATTCTACTTTTTATGGCGATTATGCGTGAGCACACAGAAACGTTATTGTAGAATTTAGAATGTGGATTCAGTTGTGCATATAAATATAATGTAAACTGATCCCATTTCGGTGCATTATAACTTTTTAAGCAGTTAAGTAATTTTTACCACTAATTCTTAGCACGATCAGAAAAATCATGAAATCCCATGCAATTGCTATATTTTTTGTATTTAGGGTTAGTAGTTGGAAAGGAGTATGATTATTATGAAGTTTAACAATACTATATATGAATACGATAGCGTGTGTCATTTATTTTGTGTGTCACGATTACATCCGCGTTACTGTTGTTTTATTGTTATGGATTCCCATTTCTTATAATAAATAATTTTACGTTTGCGTTTCGATTTAAATTATATCTGATGGCACTTAAGTAATCTATTTTTTTATAAATGATTTTCCCAAGAATTCTTCAAAAGTTTTGGTTTCGATTTCGATTATAGCTGATGGAATTTCAGTGATCCATTTATTTTTATAAATAATTTTATCAAGAGTTCTTCATAAAATTTGGTTTCGATTATAGCTGAATGAACTTAAGCCGACGCCCCCAAGTCATATGGATACCTTTTTTTATATTTTTAAAATAAAAAAATTATAATATATACAATCGATAGAACAAACATCGATAGAACATTAATTCTATAATAATATACACAAAATCTGCAAGAATTATAATGTCATACTTAATCGTACTTTACGACCTTTACACCGGGCGTCCCTGCCAGCTTAGAGAAATGCTTTTGAAGTTTTAACAAGAGTTCCAATGATATCAGAGCGTCTATATTTATGCCATGAATACCAACACCAGAACCCGTTAGTTTTTGTTATTATTATATCATCTCGTTTTTGATTTTGTTTTCTTTTACAACAAAGCAAATCAATTTAATAACCCACTAAATTTATAAAATTAAAATAAAACTTAAACATTCATCGAAAGGAGGCACATAATTGTCAACGAAGCCCAACACCCTCTCCATGTTTAAAATGGTTTTCTAGTAGTAACATTATTTTTTAGAAATTCTTTCGTAACAATGAGAAGAGAGCGTTGTTAATACTTTGTTTTTACATCGTTTTCTGATTTTACCAACTAATCGTCGATTATGTTCAACTGTTTATCAAAACTTTCAAGCAGCATGTTGCACACTAACGAAGAACTGGTACAATTTGGCTTTGTTTTAAATCCAAATAACCTTTTATTGTCTTTTAATTTGCAATACCTTATAAGAAAAACATTTGAGAAAACATATACCCAGAAATTATCCGGAGGTTTATGTAATAATTTGAAAATTTATAAAATTAAACAACAAATCTCTAATTAAATATTTATAAATATTAAGAGAATCGTAATCGGAATAAGGAATCAAATCAGGATCGGAATCGGGAACAATTTTGGAATCGTTTTTCTTCAAATGTCAAGCTGTTCAATTTCTTACACGATGTTCCCAATACTGATCTGATTGTTTATTTATATTTAAGAATTAATATTTATTAACATAATCGATTTTCTGCCTATTTTATCAGTAATTAAAGTGATGGTGTCACATCTTGGCAGGAGCTGCTCGGTGCGCTCTATTCTGCTTCGATAGCGTTTAAAACCGGCCTCGAAACCGCATCTTTTTCCTCAAAAGAGAAGTAAGGAGTCTGCCTCTGCGTTATCGTCATTTTCAGGGTAAGTGTTCGTTTGGTCTGCAATATATACTCCTCTTTGCTACGATTACTATCAACAATTAAGCAACGTATTTAGTCAATTAATTTGCTCCATAGGAAAGCTTGCTAGATTACATTGCCATGGTGAGTCTAAAGTTGCTACTTGTGAGATACCGGCTCGGATTTTCAGTGATTGGATGATTACCTCCTTTTTATTCGAGAGGAAGTAAATAGATTCAGTAATCGTATTTTGTCACAGTTTAGTTAATCTAAGTTGGTTACTAGACTTACTTGGGTGTTGCTCAGTTGCTTAATTAGCAGCTTACTTGTCTCACGTATAAGAGGTGTGGCTTTAGAATTGCGAGCTCATATGTGTTTTACTATTTAACCCAAATGATAGCGACACTCGGGTATTGAGTGTTCGGTTTGTTCGGTTTCATGGTTTTTGTTCACTTCGACGTTGCGTGACTGTGGAAATAATAATAATAATAATAATAATAATAATATATATATATATATATATATATATATATATATATATATAAGTATTCATTTTAACCCCAAATAAGGCACAGTGCCTCTTTGATGTAGCAGTTCGGGGGAAGAAATTATTAAAGTAGCAGACCGTCTTATAGCTAGGGAGCTCTATTGTGTAGAGATGTTATTTTGCTACTTGTCGGGTGTGTTGGAGGTAATTAAATCAAGGGGTTACAAAGGCTTGTAGTTCGTCGGAGTATCTACCATTAAAATACTTGTAAAACATGCCGAGGGATGCAACATTTCGTCGTTGGTGCAGAGACTTAAGCTTAGATGACAGCTAATGGCTTGTCAGGTTGGTGACTCTCTTTTAAAAACATCAACCATAACCAGATTCCTGGAATTGCGACATTCTTTCTCAAACAATGACAAATTTTGTTTACATTCGTGAGAAATATTGAAACACTTCTGATTTAGCTGTCATGTTCCCCACACTCCATCCACAGACGCGTGCCACGATTTTATCCAAATAATACATATATGTATATACACCTATACATATATATATATATATATATATATATATATATATATTTATATTAGTATGTCAACCCGGCTTAGACCGGGCCCTTTGTGTAACACAGGAGCGAAAGACTAGTAACAGATCCACCAGCTGAAATGTGACAACAATACTCAATATATGGGCGAATGGTTGTCTTATATAGGTACATGATACTTTCAGGTGTAACTTACTTCCAAGCATGGTAAAGGGAGCCCACCTTTCCTGCGGCGGCCCTGGCATTGATCTCAATTCATCTGTTCCAACTCATGTTCTCTTTGAATATTATTCCGATGGGTTTGAAAGAGGTAATTTCACGTAATGTATATTTAATTATTCTGCCCAAATTGACCAGAAAGGATTAAAAATCCCATTGGTTGTATGACTGTATTTATGTATTCATGACATAAAGTTTAATTTCCCTGTTGCATGTATTAGGAATATGGGATTCTGAAATTGCTTCTTGTCAAGAACGACTGTCAAGAGCGGAGATGCTTCATTTCATTACTGGCAAATGTGCGTAAATAATGGTGTTTACTTCGTAAAAAAAATAAATTGTAGAACAAAAAGTGTCGATTATTTCAATGGTATAACTTCCGTACTTGTAGAACTGTGACTTTTTTAGTTAAAATAAAAATACCAACCTGTACTTTAGGGTTACCCTTTCGTTTAACAAAGCGCTTTCGATGCACAGCCATAAACTGAATAAAGAATGGTTTTCACTAAAAAAATGAACCAAAAGTTACTCGTTTATATGGCACCACTGTCTTAATCGTAATTTTACTGTTAAGAAATAGAAGTCTTTACTTTGGAATGACTATCAGACACATACACACACACACGCACATATATATATATATATGTGTATATATATATATACACACACACAAACTTCAACTTTCAGGTAAATATCAGTTTAACGATAGGGTTTCTGAAGTACTCTAACCACTGTGCCACGGAACCTTAAGTAGGGCCTCTATCGAGTCATGGCTGACGGAAGAAGAGCATGCTAGCCGTAAAGTAAATAAAGGTTTCTGTTCGAAAATCTGTCGAAATCATCGAGTTCGACAGAAACATTCCCGAGTTCGACAAGATACACCTGAAAATGTTACGTTGATACAATTACACTGTAAATGGAAAGAGTAATCCAATGAATCCAAGTTATAAGTAATCCTTATTACAAAGATTCAAAATCTAACTTTTCTTAACTCCGTACTTTCTTTGTATTTATGTATTTTTCTGCCATGTTTACTGTCTCCTCTATATCCTTGGATATCAAAACTATTCTTCCTCCTATTTTTTTTCTTATTTCTATTACTTTCATTCTCTTCGCGTTCATTCCTGCTATTTAACTTTCTTATCTCTCACCCTTTTTTTCTTTTTCTCATCACCATTCCCTCGCTTTCTCTATATATCTTTTTTTCCATTCATCCTCTTTCTATTCACTTATTTGTCTTTTTTCTCGTAACTCTTTTTGCCACGCCCATAATTAAGATTATTCTTCTATCATTCCCATCTCTCAATTTTAATATCTATTCATTCTTAATTTATTCACATTCTTCGTCATCATTCTTTAAATATTAACCGATTACTTTATGACTTTTCTTTTTCGGGGTTTTCCCAATGTATCGGTGATTATTTCTTCAGTAAAACTAGTTCTTAATTTTTTTTATTGCAATACATCTGCAGACATCACATAATAATTATACTTGACAGGCTCGCTTTTCTCATGATTCTAACAGAATAGCAGTGTTGAAATTCCGATACGGTTCTATGATAAATATCTTAAACATCATCGTTTGCAATTGCCATCTACGATAAATCGCTTAAAATGGATGGATGTAATGTATATTTATAGAGATGGTGTCTAACATTGTGCTGGAATATCCATATCTCTCCTTCTCTCTCCCTCTCATGTATATATATATATATATATATATATATATATGAAGTGTTTTACTAGTTCGATTAGAGAAATCGTCACATAGACAAAGGGGTTAACAACCTCATATAGAAAGAAAGGATAGAACATTTTCTTATACCTAGGTTTTCCGAAGTACAAGTCTTCTTATTGGAAGAAATAAAGTATTCTTGGTTAGAGATAAGGAAATGCGACATCTAGTTTAGGTACATTAGCATGGAAATATAAAATAAAACAGTAGGAGGAGAAATGAACATTTACAGGTAAAAAAAGTGAAGGTCAAGTTAAAACAAAATGTAATACAATGACATAGCTGTTATATAACTACGGAGGTTTTTAGGCTGGATGGGGATACGTAAACCAGTGTGAATTCTAATAGAATAATGCGTGTTTTGGCAGCATAAAAAAAGAGTATAGAAAATGGAAAAAAAACGTGGAAAACTAAATATGATAATGGGAAAAATAAAATAATATAGCAAACTGGATAGAGGAATGGGGATACAAAATAATATAAACATTTTTATATGCAGTTTTTCGTTATTAAAATACAAATAATTCATATGCATCCATATTTCTTTTATTTTGCCTAACATTTCATTATACGTAATATATGTTAACGAAAAGCGTAAATTGTTAGATGAATGTAAATTGTTAGATGAAAGTACAGGAAAAATGTAGTTCTTTAGTTTCTTTACAGCTGTTCATTGTCCGCTGGAAGAAATTTCTCGAGATAAGGATATTTCTAATATACATCTTTTACTTCGGTCGACTGATGAACGGCCATCGAGTGCAAAGAGGGCGGAGATAGAGTAAAGGAAATGTGTAAGTGTGTAGCGATATAATACCGCATTCCCTTCGCATATTTTTAAGGGTAGCCATACCGGACGCCCAGTACTTCTTTTGGGGGGGGATTACATTTACATTTTTTTATCTGTTCTTTTATTTTTGAAATTTTTGTGTATGTGTGTGGGTGGGTATCGACGTTACCCACAGTGAAAATGATATAGTATAGTAGGTGTATTCAAAACGGAACTTTATTATTAAAGCGAGTAAATGATTGCTTTCCACAGATGAAACCATTCTTGTCCCATGAGGACAAGTTTAACCTGTGGGTAGTAACGATTTATTAAGTCTCCTGACGAGGATTTTTCGTTGACGATAGCTTGTGGATTAATAACTCCAAACATTAGCGTGTCCAGTGTAATTTTGTTTACATTAATAAAATATGATTTTTCATAAAATTGCTTAAATAAAAATTAAAATGCAAAAGTCAAGTATCATATGCACAATTGTGCTCTAAACATATACATTTATGTCGAATGTGTCCCTGTTTTCTCAATGAACCAACAATAGATTCTAGACGCGGGGCCTTTTTACTTGTGCGATGATAAAACTTCAGAAATGCACTTGTGATATAAGGGTTTATAATGGTGTTTACTTTGGTCAAGATTGCATATCTTTGATCAAATGTTTTCGATTGTCACGTTTCAATACTTATCGAATGTATTCCGATAGAGACCTATTTAAGACCAATCATAGACACATGCGATACAGTTTTGTGAAATTACAAATAAATCGCCCAGGTCGTTTCGAAGTCAATAGAAAACACTCCCACATAATGTGTCCTATCAAATATATAAAAAAATTGTATTCCTGCCTGTTTGTTTGTTAACAAATCGGTCATTATGTACAAAGGTTAATAAATTAATTTCTACAAATAAACACGACATTTACACATTGAAGGATTTCTATACATATTATCTATTAAAAAGAGTTTACAGCCCCAACACAACCTTATTTTCATATCACATTAACGAAAACATTTTCTAATATTAGCTCCATGTTCTTCATTATTTGTTGTAATAGAATTGTCATTATTGTTCTAATTCGAATTATTATTTAAAGTTGATTTATATATTTTAAATAATTTATATTATTCTTTAAATTATAATTAGCCTGCAGCAGCCGTCTTTTAAAACGGAAGTACGTTTGATAATTTATGCTGTAACAGTAATTTCCCATCATAGCAATTTCATGTTTAATTTTCATAGACGAAAATTTATGTATTTTATGTTTCCACGAATCCAAGATGTGATCGACTTTCAGAAAAATCGTAAGAATATTCAGTGTATTTTAAATAGCATGTGACTAAACCCTCCAATATTTTTCAATCTGCCAAACCGGTATTTACAGCTAGTGTATATATATATATATATATATATATATATATATATATATATATATATATATATATATATATATATATATATTTAAATAAAATGGGTTAAGAAATTCCAACGAAATAAAGATGTATATTGAATAAGGGAGTAGTCACCAACAATGTGTATTTTTTAAAAAAATTTTATTATTCCATGTCTTGGTTTTTCATTGAGAATTATGTTTGGATCATTGTAATAATGTTTCTAAGTCATTGAACTCGTTTTTTAAAGGGTCCTCGTCATAAATTATTTTCAAATGTGTTGGAGATGAAAATAATTTCCGACGAGGACGCTTCACAGAACGTCTGAAACGCTCGTAAAACGATTTCAATGACTTAAAAACATTATTACAATGATCCAAACATAATTCTCAATGAAAACCCAAGACACGAGATAATAAAATAATGTTAAAAAATACACATTGTTGGTGACTACTCCCTTATTCATATATGTATATATATATACATATATATATATATATATATATACATACATATATATAAAATGAAAATTACAATTGATTTTACGAAAATGATCCAAGATGGTAAATTAAAGTAAATTATAAATATTAAAGAATGAATATTTATAAAAATAATGTCAGCCAGATATAAAAGCTCGATGAAAACAAATAGAAAATAGAGCTTAAAATATGAGCAAACAGTTAATAAAATATGTTAAAAAACACTTTGAAATGAGTTAAACACATATTTAATCTGTAAAGGAAACATTAGATAAATGGAGAGTCCTTAATCCGCGGAGTTTCGAAGAAATACTCTCCTTCTCATCAGAGGGTAGGAATTAGCAAAACTGCGGGATCGGATTTTGCATGCAGAAGTATTTGATGAAAAAATAAGTAAGTCAAAGATCTTACTTGAAAAAAAATAAGTTAAGCTGAGGGAATATGGTAAAGAAAAAGGTGATTACCGTAATTAGAAGAAGATGGTCCATAATAATCCAAAGGCAGAAATCCATGGAATAATTCACAAAAATGTGTACAAAGAAAAAAAAAAATTAATAAAAGAAAAATATGATGTGCTTTTCACTCTACTTCAGAGACATAACTATAAATTAAAAAGATCTGGGAAGAGAAAGGAGAGAGAGAAAAAAATGATAAACTTAAATATAAAATATAAAATAAAGGGAAACAAAGGTCAAAATGACACAGACAAGAAATGTTAAAGGCGCGAAAATATATATAGGCCAAAATAATATAGGTCAACTGAAATGTGGAGGTCATGTCTTAAAAAATATCAGCAAGAGTTGTTAAACGACACTAAAAGGAAAATGAAAATAAATAAATATATATATAATAAATATATAGAAAATAAAGAATAATTAAATAAATAAACAAATAAAATATAATAAAAAAATAAAATATAATATATAACATAAAATATAAAATTAAATAAAATAAGAATAATAATAAAAAATAAAAATTATTTAAGGGGAGAAGATGGCCGGTATCTGCAATTTCAGGAAAAACAAAAAGTAAGTAAATTCATATAGTAAAAGTTAAGTAAATATACATACAAGATATGAAAGTATGGGTAGATTGATATATTAGATAGATAGGAAAGTTTAAAGTATAAAACAGAAAATGCAGATAAAAAACCGCCCATGAAAAGAAGAGATACAGAATTAAAATAAAGGATTATTAAATTATAAAGTATTATGAAGTATGTCGAAAAACGATAAAGCTACAGAAAAATATTTTATATCTATATAAAGGGTAAAAGTAATAACTATGTAATTTCCAAATTGGCATAATTAAATTTGGACTTATGTTTACAGAAAGAGATCAGTTCATTTTAAGAAGTTATTATGTTGTTACTTTGAGGGGAAGTAATTATAGTTATAGCATCGGTTGTGCAAAGGCGACATGACTTAGAGCCTGCAGTATAAGACTTAACTTTTTTTCATAATAGTCCATTTGATTGAGAAAGGAGTATTATTAGAGCTAAGTTTTTTAATTAAAGTGGTTAGAGAAGTTCCTTGGTTATTATTAGAATTATGGTTTTTAAAAGAAGAAATGTGGTTTGGTATTCTTTTCTTAATTAATGTTGAAGTAGCGCTGATATATGTATGTACTTTATTAAAAGCTGGAGTCTGGTATTAATATCAATTTACTGATTTTTATTAGTTAAATAGTTTTAATTTTGTTCATAGTGTACAACAAATGGTGGGACAATGTCTGTATGAGGACTATTTTGGAGGGGATAATTAGTGTTGTTAGTGTTAGGATGGCTGTTAGGAGAAATACTATTATTCTCATTAATATTATGATTATTATGATTATGATTATTATTATTATTATTACTATTATTATTATCATCATTATTACTAGTTGTATGATTGTAGATGGAAGGGCTGCTCGAATGGTGTATTGGATTAGAAACTATATCAGATGGAGGATGGGAAGAATAATAACTTTAAGACGAAATATTAGTGTCTGTTATGGGAGGATTGCGTGGGAGCTCAGTAATAGTGCAAAAATATATAACATCTTTATGGATACAATCATTATTGAGTCGGCAAAGATGTTTGTTATTACAATTACAGTTAGTTTTGGGTTTAATTGGGAAAGGGATTTTGTGGGATGATTTAATTTTTTTGTGATTAGATGTTAAGATTCTTTGTGCTAAATTAGGCATTGTTGAATAAGAAATCCTGATTGAATTTTTATTGAAGATAGAACTATACCTGTGTGGGTATTTGAAAGAGTTTTGTACAATGTTGAAGAATTCCTTAGGTATATTAGTTTTGAGATTTAGGCTAAATGGAGGATTAAACCAAATAGTTTTCTTTCTCTTGATGCGACTAGGTGGATTAGAGGCATTGCAATTATTATTTTGGTTTGGATGTTAAATGTAGACTGGTTCATTGTTATTGATAGCGGCAGATCTTGTTATTTGAACTGGTTTCTTACGAGTCATATTGTGTTTGATTACAGATTTAAGGCGGCCTGCAGGAGGAGCATAATTGTTGTATTTAATCTTTTCCTTGTGTCCTGAGTTCCATAAAGCATTATTGAAGAAAGTAGCATTTTGATTAAAAGTTTTTCTATCAGCAGAAAGATCAGAAATTCTTCTAGAGACAGATGGTACTATAGATTTTATAATTGAGTTGGGGGTGGTTAGAAGATTTATAGACGTATAAAAGCGTAAGATTAAGATTATGATAGGTGATATGAGTTTCGGTGTTAAGATTAAGTGTAACATCTAGAAAATTTGAAGTTTTTTTTGTTTGGTTCGATAATTATAGAAAGGCCAAAGTTATTGAAGAAGTTATGTAATTTTTTAATAGTTTTGTTTAACTCTCTTGGCCTGGCTGTTGTAGTAAAAAGGGCATCGTCTCTATAAAGAACCCCTTGGATACGTTTAAAGTGGTATTTAAGTTCTTTCAGTAAGAAGAGTCCCACTAAATCTGTAACTTCTGCAGAGTCAGAAGCACCTATCACGATGTCAAAATTATCAGGGGTATCCTTTCTATTCCAAAGCTTATTGTTAAATTGTATAAGGGACTTTCTCGCTAGGAGAATTAATTTTATTTCTAAATTAGTTAATCAGAATTTCTTTTAGCAAAGATAAGAGCCTTATTTAAAAGTATCGGACAAATTGATTGATAATAATTTTGGATGTCAAATGTTATGAAGTGAAGGAGGTGTTTATTTTTAAGGGAAACAAACCAATTAATTACGGAATCTGAATTCAGCCAAAGAGGGAAACCTACTTTTTCTTTAATAGAAGGGATGATTCTATCTAAGATATTTTTGCTTACAGCTCTAAGTCAGAGTTAGATGGGCAGATCAATCTGATGGAGGGGCTGTCATAGAAATTAGGTTTATGATCTTTGAGGGTGAATCTAGGAGTACCCGGAGAAATTATTTCAGTGAAGTTATGAATGTTCATAGAAGTCAGTAAAAGTTTAGCTTCAGAATTAATGGAATCTAAAGTCTTAGGAGGGACTATTTTATAAGATTTATTAAGTTCTTTATACAAAAGTGTTTTATATGTAGGATAGTCAAGTTTATAATATTTTTTGTCTCATCAGCAGGAACGATTATATGTTTATTCTTTTAAACTTTTTCGGAAAGTTTTTTTTTTATTTTTCGGCAATTTTTTTATCTTTCTGTAAACATAAGTCCAAATTTAATTATGCCAATTTGGAAATTACATAGTTATTACTTTTACCCTTTATATAGATATAAAATATTTTTTCTTTAACTTAATCGTTTTTCGACATATTTTTTAATGCTTTATAATTTAATAATCCTTTATTTTAATTCTGTATCTCTTCTTTTCATGGGCGGTTTTTTATCTGCATTTTCTGTTTTATTCTTTAAACTTTCCTATCTATCTAATATATCAATCTACCCATACTTTCATATCTTGTATGTATATTTACTTAACTTTTACTATATGAATTTACTTACTTTTTGTTTTTCCTGAAATTGCAGATACCGGCCATCTTCTCCCCTTAAATAATTTTTATTTTTTATTGTTATTCTTATTTTATTTAATTTTATATTTTATATTATATATTATATTTTATTTTTTATTATATTTTATTTGTTTATTTATTTAATTATTCTTTATTTTCTATATATTTATTATATATATATTTATTTATTTTTATTTTCCTTTTAGTGTCGTGTAACAACTCTTGCTGATATGTTTTAAGAGATGACCTCTACATTTCAGTTGACCTATATTATTTTGGCCTATATATATTTTCGCGCCTTTAACATTTCCTGTCTGGGTCATTATGACTTTTGTTTCCCTTTATTTTATATTTTATATTTAACTTTATAATTTTTTCTCTCTCTCCTTTCTCTTGCCAGATCTTTTTAATTTATAGTTATGTCTCGGAAGTAGAGTGAAAAGCACACCATATTTTTCTTTTATCAATATTATCTTTTTCCTTGTACACATTTTTGTGAATTATTCCATGGAGTTCTACCTTTCGATTATTATGGACCATCTTCTTCTAATTACGGGATTTCCTTGGATTTTACTTGTACAAATCGGAATTCTGAAAACTTTCTTGAAGTTTTACATTTGGATTTTACCGTCACTGGATTTTTTTATCTTCCACCAGACTATCCATTCATGTGTAATCACCTTTTTCTTTACCATATTCCCTCTGCTTAAATTATTTTGTTTTCAAGTAAGATCTTTGACTTACTTGTTTTTTCATCAAATACTTCTGCATGTAAAATCCTATCCCAATATATATATATATATATATATATATATATATATATATATATATGAGAAAGACAAAGGATGAGAGAGAGAGAGTGAGGGGGCATATTTTTCACTTAGATGTATTTCACAAGGTCGCATAAGAGGGGGAACTGCAGCTATAGGCTGAAGAATGAAGTTAGGAATATTGTCCATTTTAACATCTACAAATAAGATTATGTTGTCTGGGAATCAACATAAGTTTTGCGACCTCAGTCTCAAAGTACATGGGCAAAGAATAAAACATTGACTGATGCAGGGTTTTATTGGACATCGACATTTATTTTCGCAGTTTCATCCCACACTTAATGGTTGTGTTACGGCTGCGATTCGATCGTCTTATCGACTCTGCTCCCAAACGTCATCAACGTGTCTTACCTGATCTTTAACATTATTCCCATCTCTAACGTGATCACATTTGTAAAGTCTTATTTTTTCTTACCAGTGATATGATTTGGCATATATTTGCATCTTCACAATGTTACCCTTGATTGGTGTTGTGGAAAGCTTGCTGTTACCGTGCTAGTTGTGGCCATGTTGCGATAATAGATGTGTGAATAATTTATTTTTCCCCCGAATATAATATTCTTTCTCCAGATCATACCAACACCAATGAGAAGTAGAGGTGGGCAAGTGGTAAACGACATTGACTGAGGACCTGGCTAAAGCAAATACTCTCTGCGGAAACACTTTACTCGGGATGTTGACAGCATTCACGAGGCCATTATGATGCATTTCTAGAAATAGGTTGGACTAGAAAGACAAATGTCAATAAAGGGAACATCTGACATGAACTATAACATTACTGTCCTCAAATCCTACTTCAATTTTCACTGGTTGACCTTTGTATAATAATGCCTTTCATTCTCCAATTGATGCAGTTTTTTATTCCTAGATTAACGTACCAGCTGCCAACCATTCTGTATCTTTATCAAGCTACTCCTCTCTTTCTTATTTATTTCTATTATTTACTTCCGTACACAATCGTGCGCCATGCTCTCCCTGGTAGCGATTCTTTGTTTCCAGCAAACTCATTTATCTGAATTTGTATTTTTATAGACCATTCTCCTGATTGAAATTCTTCGTTTCGTCTTCTGTTTATACATGGACGCTTTTCATTTCTTTGTGTGACAATTCTATCAATCCTTCGTACACAACAATTGAAGAGATTCTGCTTCGTTTTTTTTTTTTAATTTTTGTCTTCTGTTATTTTATCTGCGAACAGTCGGTACCATCGTGTGTTTCCTTTACGCATACTTATCGCAACCTTTATAAGGTCAGATGCATCAAGAGATGGAATACTACTATCGTGTATTCGAGGGGGTGCTCATATCTTGATTTTCTAGTCTTACAGAATACAAAACCGACTACAACATTTAGTATGCGTCATATATATAATTTATTGTCTGTTTCATCCTTATAGGCTTTTCACATAGACTTAAATGATGCTAGCCTATGTCTAGGCAAATGTTGACTCAACTTTAATTTCTGTCATTGTAACACGTTCACATTAAGAAGTTATAATAATCTTGATAAATATATAAACCAGTATTTACTTTTAGCGTTTCATTTATAATTGTCTTCATTTTGAATATATTTCATAGTTTTTTTTAATTTTATTTTAAATATCCCCACACTTTATTTGATTTTAAAACCTCAAAACATTCTAGTTGCAACATTATTCTTCCTGTCCTTGATGTCCATTAATTTAAATTGTATTTTTTCTATTGCGATTGATATAGATTTAACAATAATTTGATAATCAAATTATTGTTAAATAATGAACATGAGAACTATACACTTAATTAAAGAAATATGTCCGATTTAATTAGTTTTATGTACATTATATGGTTATGATTGAATACGTGTGTTATCAGCAATCGAGGAAACACCGTCGATGCAATTCGGAATATTGCCTCCTTGGTCCTGTTTTACAAATATTTTAATGAAATAAGATCTGATGAACTGGTGGTACTTGCACCCCCGTCAACGTACACATTCCTGACAAATAAAACGAGCAGCAAAATTCGAACCCTTCACTCTAAAATCCACTTTATATCTCTTATAGTTTATTCGTTCGGACTAATAACCTTTGGAATTTTCTCACTGTTTTTTTTTGTTTTGTTTTGTTTTGTTTTTCTTATATACTATGTAATGTGAATTGACTTCTTGCTATTCAACACCGCATAATCCATTCATGCAGGATCCCCATTAGTTATCTGAGTAATATATATATATATATATATATATATATATATATATATATATATATATATATACAGGGTGAACAGAAAGTCCTTGGACCATTTTTAGTTTTAAAATTAAATATTGTTAAAATCACTTTTTCTCTTTTCGAATAAAGTAAGTATTTAGTCTAACTATTGATCTAATTATTTTCAACAAAAATATTAAAATAATTTTCTTTAAACTTTCAGAAAAATGAGCAAACGAGAGGCCATAATACAGCTTCATTGTGCGGGAAGGACTAACTCAGAGATTATTAAGCTCTTGAAAGTGGCTAAATCCACCGTGTACCATGTTGGGAACAGATTTAAGGAACTTGGGACATCTGAAGACCGTCCTGAAGTGGAAGACCTTGCACTTCTCGAACAAATAAGGTGATTAAAGCTGTCCGAGAAAGGGTAAGGAGGAACCCGAAAAGATCTGCAAGGCAAATGGCTAAAGACATGAATGTGAGCGTGGCCTCGATGAGAACCATCGTAAAAAACGATCTCCAGTTGTCCCCCTACAAGATGTGAAAGAGACAGTACCTCACACTTGCCCAAAAGCACAAGAGACTTGAAAGAGAAAAGCTTCTTCTTGGAGAACTGAAGGCTGGCACGGCAGAGCGAGAGATCGTTTTTTCTGATGAAAAACTCTTCACAATTGAAACGACTGTTAACAATCAGAACGACAGAGTTTACGCAAAATCTTCAGCAGACATTGATGACTCCGTGAGAATAGTTTTCCGCTGACAAAAGCCGTCTTCCCTCATGGTGTGGGCTGCAGTCTCGAAATCATGGAAGTCGCCTCTGATTTTCGTGGAGCAGGGGGTTAAGATCGACACAGATCTCTACATTAACGATATTTTGGTTCCAGCATTTGAAGAGATGAAGAAACACTTCAAAGATCAGCCTTTCACCTTCCAACAAGATGGAGCACCCTCTCACACCTCCAGAAAAACTCAGGACTGCTGCCAACGTGATTTTCCAAGATTCTGGAGTAAGGAGATGTGGCCTCCTGCATCGCCTGATTTGAATCCCATGGATGTTTCTGTGTGGTCTTTGTTGAAGGCAAAGGTCTGTTCTGTTGCTCATCCAAGTGTTGATGCTTTAAAGTCATCTCTTCTGAGTGAATGGGCTAAAATACCCCAGGAAACGCTGCGTGCCTCGGTTGCTAACTTCAGAGAATTGAACGTCTAATCAAAAAGAAGGGACATCACATTGAAAATAAATAATTTGAATTTATTCTTGGTTTCTTAACTTATAATTTTCATTCATGTTTAATTTATATTTTTGTAATTTTCTATTAATAAACCACTTTGAATTGGTCCAAGGACTTTCTGTTCACCCTGTATATATATATATATATATATATATATATATTCGAACTTTTGCCGTTATAACTTAATGAACACCAACCGTACTTTTTACCAACGGTTTTCTCCCAATCTTTCTCGGTTGGCAAAAACCAACTTCGGGCCTCCCAATTCATCCCTTTTCACGCTCATTGTCTTAAAATGCAAGTTAATGCTACACACACACACACACACACACACACACACACACACACACACACACACACACACACACACACACACACACATATATATATATACACACATATATATATATATATATATGTTATGCACGTAAAATACTTTATACACGTACAATAATATTAAATGATATACATATATATATATATATATATATATATATATATATATATATATATACATACATATTAACAAGCCTAGGTTCCCGGCGTTACCCGGGTGTTTGGAGGTGGGTGTTGAGCAAAAAAAAGTGGTAGTAGGCAGGCAGGCTCGAACCCGTAACGTGAAAGATTAATCGATCGTGAAAAAAAACGTGATTTCTTAGCTGTTTCGCCCATCGCCAAACAGGAAGGTGACGTAGGTTTAAATTAAGGCTACACAACTAAAAAGAGGGAATGAGTTTAAACAATATCGGGGAATACAGCAGCCTTTCCCTGTGAAATTTGAGTGTGAAGGAATTAATATTTTTGCCAATTTTTCTTTATTTGTCGTCCCAAGCATCGATTTTCAAAATAATATAGATCTCGTGAAAATCCGTGGCCTCTGTCGAAAGTTTTAGGCAGACATACAAAGATACATACATACATACATTTAAACAGACAGGTGAGATTTATATTATAGACTAGCCTGGGTTTCTGGCGTTGCTCGGGTGTTTGGAGGTGTCTGTTGAGCAAAAAAAAAAAAAAAAAGAAGCTCGTACCCGTACCGCGAAGAAGGAAAAGAACAGGTAAAAAAAAACATGATGTCTTAGTTGTTGCGCCCATCGCAAAAACGGAAGTAAAGTAACCTGAAGGCTAGATAATCGAAAGGAAGCCATGGCTTTCGAAAATATAAGCGAAAAAAAAACAACCTTCCCTGTAGAAAAGTGCCCAGTTGACGGTAAATGAATTAATAATTTTTGCCAATTTATCGATATTTTCGTCCGACGCGTCCAGCTTTAAAAGGATACCGAGCTCGTGAAATCCGCGGTCTCTGCCGAATGTTTTAGACATACATACATACATGATGATTGCAACGTCTTGTCAGACGAGTGCCACTCCCTCAGACATTTAAAATCCATGAGCCCAAATGTCTGAGGGAGTATCTATACAAATATGATGTTACAAAGTCTTAGCTTTGTACGACAACTAAGTCTCTCCCTCTCGGTTCAAAATATTGAGATCCAGCAACAAGCAAGAGCAAGATAGCCAGCAACAACTTAAACTGCAGACCAGCTTAATGCGGGTACTGGTCTTCCGCTTTATGTTTTTTAAATCAGAGATTTGCTTCTCCTAGAAAGGTTGCCTTCACCACGGCTTACGGGAGCCCACTCTACCCCAATACACATATACACACACACAAATATACACGGTGCTAGTTGGCCGTTGACCCAGAAAAAGAGTTCATTCGCCCTTTGGAAGGTCTTATTTTTAATCCTTCAGGGAGACTAGCCGCCCTCCTCAACAAACAAGTCTGGTGGGGGAACCAGTTTAGTCGCCGGTGACCCGACCATGAGGCAGGTAGTACTGGGTTACATGGTACCAGTAGCATATGACATGACCTGGCATTAATGTTTTAGACATACACACATACATACATATGTTTTAGACATATGCTTTAGACATACATACATACATACATACATACATATGACATGACCTGACTAAACGTTTTAGACATACATACATATATTTAAGCAGACACATAAGATTTATATTATAGATGACCCATTTACAAACGAAAGACTTTCTTTCTTTTTCCTTTCTTGATTCTATCACTCGAAAGGATATACAGAAATCCGTATCTTGTGTAAGTCAATTTTTCATTATAATCGCTACATAACCGCTAAAGTCTAAAGGGCAATACACTTTGTTTGTTGTGAGAAAAATATACAAAACACATGTGTTACACCGCTTGCCTGTTCTTTAGTTATATCAATCATATTTCATATATGCATCATGGTAACTGCCTGCCCCGATTAATCGCTTAAAACCGGCGCAAAAAAGGTGTATGATTCGATGAGAATCATTTATACTGGTCAGCCAATCACTCATAGTTCTGGGGTCAACTCCCAACCATTTTGATGGTAACTTCAACAGAAGAAAAGAAAGCATTACAAACTAAACTAAACGAATATGACTCATTTGAGTAAATTATAGGGTTTATTTTCTTTAATTATTATTTAGTCTATCAAATTTATGCGAGGGGTATAAGAGTAAAACTTTCAATTAGAGTCAAGAGGGATCCTTAATCTCCTTTGTCATTGCTTACTACACTAGGATGTAGGTGAAAGCGTCATTCATTTCCCAGTATTACTAAACTTACTCTTTGCCCATACCTCGTAATTCTGAGTGTTTATGCGAGAATTGGGCCAATTACCGTTTTTTAAAATTTGGTACGATTCTGCCAATGATTCAACCGTAATTACCATCCCCATTACCTGGTACCCTAACCTCTGAGTCCGCAGATTATCTATTCCAGATCTCTCAAATTCTGTATCTTCAATATAAGTTTTTAAACAATTCAATAAAATCGGTAATCTTTAAGGTTCTATCACATATTTTAGAAATACGCTAATTATTTAAATTCTATTATCTATGTTTTCAGTGTTTCACCTGTGGTGAATGGCATACATTCGGGCTAATAATAACGTTAACATCAATGCCCGAAACCATAGTGCTTCGAAATAATTACATAAAAGATGGAGTGATTTTCATCTATGTTGGTCATGTGTCAGGCGCTAAATCACAAATGGTAATCTTACGTAACAGCATCTTTTGACTATCATATTTCCCTTCGTGTTAAAGAAGTGACAATCTTCGAGTTACTTCTGAAAGACTAAAGCTGAAAACCAACGGCTGACGTAAATAGGTTGCCCGTTAAAATGTCAAAGATTTGAATACAAAGCGACGATGTTTATCGATTTACCGAAGCCACTTAACATCTTAACGATCGACCATTTTCGGATTAGCACAGTAACAAGAACGCGGCATTTTAATCGCAAACATATTCGTTTTAAATCTCACGCGACTTCTTCCAATATAAAAGTTGGATGAATATATTTTTCTTCAGAATACAATTGTACTAAGCATAGATTTTATAAAAAAGATTTGATAAAGTAAGAAAATTTCTAAGAACAAGGTTCACTTTGTAACGTAAAATGATAAGAGTGTTTTCTATGTTCGACTGGTGTTTAATGTATAAATAACAATGAACTAATATCTGCAAACAGCTTTCTCACATGGCTGAGAACAATATTTCGCCTAGGAGAATGAGGCGTTTCTTTTTTAAATTTTATTTCAGTTAGTTAAAAGAGATGAAGATATATTTTTCTAAATTCAGCACTTGATTTGTTTATGAATTAAATATATATCAAATGGCTCTCTCAAATATAAAGGTTGACCTATTTAATGATGTTATCTGCATTTTGCTCCAGTTTGAACTTTGGTTATGGCTAAGTCTTTGGAAGATTTTTTTAAAAATTAGGCTGGCCTCGCATTCCAGACTCGGTATAATATTAATTCTTTTCGGGAAAATATTATAAGTAATTTCTGAAGTAGTTATATTGTGTGATGCTTTCGTGTTCAGCTCTATTGACTTCATAGTTCGTCATGATTGTTACAGAAATAATGAAAGAAACTGTATTTCGTTTTGTATCCGATTCGTTTTATATCGAATTATGTGGCTTTTTCTGCTTGTCTTTTTGTACATGCCTGTATGTCTTTGTCATATGGCAGAAACGTTAATGAAACTGAATCATTTATACATGGCCATACCTCCGTAGATTGATGTAAAACCCAGTGGCACGACAGGATATCAGACATTGGGCTTATAGTCCGGTTATTAACATATATAACGTTGCAACTATGTCAGGTTCGTTTGGTTGCTTATATATGCTGGATGTTAGAATCAGAACTCCCAAAAGAGTTCTTTTACAGTTAGCTTATAAAGGTAAAAAAGTGGAACAGTCGAAAGAATTGGAGAACGGCTTTAAGGTGTCCCACAAATAATTCAGTATTTATTTCGTCTCATGACAAAACAAAAGTATTTTACGTATTGCATTGCAAAGTTCATAATGACAAAATTGCTGAATATGCTCGGCTTGAGGATCTCAAAAAATGCTATTAGGCAAAACGAATTTCTCAACACCTGCTATACGGAATGATCCTAGGAATGCATTACATGCGGCAAATAATTCAGAGCTCAGATCAATGTAAGAAAGCATCCCTAGACCCACCAAACAATACATGCCCATAATCATCTTTACAAGCGATGACGAACATCACGTCTTAGTATAGAACTTTGTTACGTCTCATTTGTATATTAGTTATGGAAGTTAATGTTCTCCGATGTTCGACGATGTGTCGTGATTTGTATCATAACGTGTGCATATGCAGTTCATATGACTATTGTAAAATATATTTTCACGTCCGTTCTTATTGCAGGGAGGTGTACCACATCCTTCAATATACAGTGCCTAGTACTAAGCAGATTCCAAGTTCTTTGATATTGATGATTTAACAACGAGTCAGGAACCATGCCATTGAGTTTATAAACGTTGTCTGCTGCATAGAGAGCGACTATTTTTTATAAACCGTACTGAGCAATTGGGATCGCATCAAGTTTCATTTGAGGTTTTGATATAACAGTACTTTTAGAAGGAAATTAACAACTTCTTAAAAATGTTAGACTATATACCGTTAAATGTACGCAGAAAATGGAATCGCTGCGCCAGAAATTGAACACATAATATATTAAATTTCTTTGGAAAATTTTTATTAAAAAATACAGCATACAACAATGTAAAGAAGGTCTGCATCATACCAGTTTACCAACACACTTTATATTTATTACATATGCTGCAAGTACTACGACGTCTACTACCACGGCTACTTATAATAATAATAATAATAATAATAATAATAATAATAATAATAATAATAATAATAATAATAATAAAAATAATTTATTAATCTGCTGCAAGTCAAAAGATCATTACCAGACATAACTTCTGTTACAGTTTAATTTCTTTTTCATGACACGTTGGCGCGCGGATCGTGAATGTTAAGTTCTCGTCGCTTGTAAGTCAGAACGCCACGTGAGTCTCGGTCGTAAAGGAAATGATGCTCTTCCAAAGTGAATAAAAATGTTGCAGACTACATCATCAAAGTGTCCCGTCAGTCAGTTACACCACTCTGACTGACCCCAATTCAATTCTCGATATTGTTATTAAATCTTTTTACAAGGAAGGCACCCTTTATAAGGCACGAAGGCGACTCAAGGATAAGAGTTAATGAGTGTACAATAATCAATGGGGCAATATCGTATGTAGTGGAAATTTGGTAAATTGGATTACTTAATAGGGTGGCTCATCAAGAATATGTTTACATTGGACTTGGAAGATGACAATATTGTAGTCAGCTGGAAAGCAGGGAGATGGAAGAGAGTTCCACAGGCGTGTAGTTCTAAGAAAGAAGCTTTGTCCATGGAATATAGGTTTAGCATTAGGCAGAAATAAAGTGTGGGAGAAATTATTGATAGTGGTTTTAGATAGCTGAGTGTTTTTCGTAAGAGTTTGACAAATGAGGGACCATAGATTGTAGCTTAAACGAGCACTTGAAATAACGAAAAAGGAAGAGACGCACTCGCAACTCTACGAATTAAGCTGTTGTCAAGTCAAGATAAGCTACTTCCTGCAGTTTCTTCTCAGATGTAGCAACAGTACTCCATCGTTGGACGTATTTGACTTTTATACAAGTAGAGAATTGCATCAGCAGTGAAGCATCTACTGGAGCAGTAGAATAGTTCTACGATTTTTACAGCGACCTAGGCAATGGATTTTACCTACATATTCTAATTAAGATCAGAAGTAAAGATCAGACTCAGAAGCTTGTTAAAATATGGAGCCTCCGTAAAACGAGAGCCATTCAATTCAATCCTTATCCTCGAGTGACCTCTTGGCCTTGATAAGTGGTGATGCCTATGTAAAACACATTGATGCCAGAAAGGAATCAGAGCGTTCATAGTGTAAAGATAGAAGTTTGGTTTTATTTTTCATTAAAATTAAACAGCTACCAGTTTTGCATTGTATCACGTGCTCAAGAGCAGAAGAAAGAGAATCAGAGAAAACTTGGTCATTTACAGACTTTAATGTGTCGCCATAAATAGTAGTGACGTCATCATAAATACCTACGAATAATCTTAGGAGGTGATTTGGAAGATCATTGATGTAGGTCAAGGCGGGAATTACCCCTGGATAAAGCCCCGAGGGGCTTCAGTATTAACACTCTAAGCTTTTAATTCCTGCTCATCAACCAAAACTCTTATGAACGGATCAGAGAGAAATGATTTAATAATATAGATAACATTTACAGCTATACCGTAACTAGATATCTTGTAAAGTAGAACTTGTTTGAACTATGCTATCAAAGGCCTTTGGTATGTCAAGAGCTATTGCCCTAATCCTATGAAATATAAGTGTTAGCACACCTGCTGTAGATCTAGCAGAACGAAAACCATATTGCATTCCACTAAGGAGGTTATTTTTGCTGAGATGGTTGATTACTTCTATATTTAACACAGATTTCAGCAAAGTCATTATCTTTCTGTACTGAGAGCGAGAAAACCGACTACTTAAGTTTTTTTAAATACGTGGCATACTGATGAGGTTTTACTGGTGTTGGGAAGGAATTCTCCTTTAGGCAACGCTTAAATAGCTTTGTAAGCATGGGAGCTAGTTTTGGTTGAAGCCTTTTCAGCACTATAATTAGAATACCGTCATGGCCAGTTGGTTTACTGAAATGAAGGTTCTTGATTAGCTTGGCAAAATCACGCACAGATATTTGTCGCATAGCGTGTTTTCAGGTACAGGAAAAATACGGGCGGCTGGCGGCCTTGATCGATTAGGGCAGAATTAGATGCAAAGTTTTTCGCAAAGATTTTGGCGTTGTCCGATGCTGACGAGATTACCTCAGATCCATTGATTGTGGTTGGGATAAACCACCCCTTTCAGTTCAGGACCTTGTTTGTCATTTGCCAAAACTGGTGGAAACCAAGCCGCTGCTCAACTACTTCGGACTTGACGGAGTGAGCATAAACTTCTCTCGCTGTCTTTAGTAATCTTTTACAGTGGTTGCTGGCAGTCCTGAAAACGGCCTTAGTTTCAGTACATCTATTACGTTGGGAGCAACAGAAAAAGTGATTTCTGTGCGCAATGGCACCAGCGATTTCTTGAGAGAACTACGCCTTTCTAATATAAATGTGCGAAACCTATCCCAATCAGGTATAGAGTATTGGTATAATCTACGATGGTGAGCTATGTCTGAGGACTTATTACATTTTGTTTTTATCTTAACTGAGACAAACGAGTGGTCGGAAAATCCCAATGGATACAGACGCAGAATAAACATAGCTCAGGGCAAGTTGTGAGAAAAATTTCTAGGAGACTTGCATACTGACCGCCATTGTCCGGCACACAAGCGGATTCCTGAACAATCTGATTTAGGTCATAAGCAAGTGAGAAATCGAGACAAAATCTCTTCTAATTACCTGTCTTGTTTGAGTGGACTAGCCATTTCACATTGTGAACACTGAAATCTTCACAGGCATGAATACTAGCTTAATGATGAGCAGACAGGATGTGGTCACTCTTCTAATATATTTGGAAATAGTTACTCTGCTGTTGTAGGAGCGATAGATTGCAAAAATTAACGCAGTAGTGTAGGCAGGTGCAATCAGACTAACACATATAGGGTAATTTAGGGTCTTCTCTTAAAATCTTTTTTTTTCGTTTTTATACATCAACTCTTACATTTCCTAGATCCATACATCTTTGACGTTAAGAAATATGGTTAATATTTGCTGTCATCGACCTATTATTGTTATCGTTTTGAGATTGTTGGCAAATATGTACTATTAAATCCAAGCAAACTTATTCAAAATAACTCAAGCTTTAAAGTGAAAATGTGCATATAAGTCTACCTAACATATTCGCAAGGCAACAATCAATTACAGGCAAAGGAAAAAGGCTAACATTTAACAAACATTAGAGGAGTTTGGACTCGATCGGAAAACGGTCACAGACGGTTACATAATAGAAGTTTGAATTTAGTTTAGTTTTTTTTTTCTAAGCAGAGAACGAGAAGTTAGCGGTTGCAAGAATGCGGGTCTCCATCTAATACCTCACCATCTCTTCCCCTGATTAAACGCATCGTTTCTCGCCAGCAAAATAAACCAAAGTAGTGCAGTACTTCCTGGTAGAGCCTAATAAAACAGTGTAAAGATTAATTTGACATATAACATATGCCGACTCCTTTGCAAAAAACGCTTACACTTAGTCGGATAGTTTATATTTCTAACATTCTGATTCCAATTCTTCACTAGCAATATATTAGTTGTGGTAAAAATAGTAGCTTCTCGCTCGTAGAGAAGTTAACGAGCCGATCTCAACCAAAAGAACGGTGTTTACATTTCTAGCACGTTTTAAGGCATCTTAGCTTTTCCAAATGTTGTTATTTCAGGCAGTATTTTACTCTTTATCTGCGTCCAGGTTTATATACGTTCATTGGTCCTCAGCAATGCGTTTTCGTCAATGGAAGTCACCTGCACCCTTTTCTTTGACTACAGCGCTTTTTTTTATCATAAATGCGAAAATGTTGTATCTATCACGTGTTTCCTTTTAATTTTGACGACTTCCTGTCAAAAACGTATGCGACATAAAACATTACTTCGGTATTTTTACTATCGCTGTGTTCTAATTCATGATATCAAGTAGCAAAAAATCTTTGCATGATAATCTTCAAGAACAGCTGTCGCTTCATGCACATTTCCTTTGTCTAACTTGTCAGTTGCACATATTTTACATATTTGTTGTCTTCTTCTTAAGGACATCTAGAAAATATATAATGTTTCCATCTATCCATAGTGTGTGTTATCAGTGTCATGTTCTTGTTAGAGTGCCATGTCATGTTTTGTACCTTTTATGAGAAGTGGGCGCATTGACGTGTGATGTGGCTTGCAATCTCTTTTCTGTTTCCACACACCTTACTCTTGCCATTTTCCCAATAACTAATTCAACACATTATATATATATATATATATATATATATATATATATGTGTGTGTGTGTGTGTGTGTGTGTGGTGTGTGTGTGCACTACAAAAATATATTCGCGTTAACGATAGATGTTCATAACATCAAAAATGATAAAATATGGTTGATTTGACGCCTGCTATATTTACTAGTAGATCTTGTCTTCGGTCTTATGGTCGGCGTCATTACGGACTAGATTTCATCGTCATTTTTGATGGCAGGGTTCGTTGCGCTTGAATTTAACGCTTGTATAGAATAAGCGACAATTCATATTTTTCTATCAAAATAAGGTTAGTTTCATTTTAACTTAAGGAGCATTCTCGATCACGGCCCAAACTGCTATACTACTTTTGTCTCCATCGGCGTTATCGGAGAAAAAAAATTCAATACAATTCTTTCTTTTTTTTTTTTTTTTTTGAAGAGAAAGAGAGTTAAGAAAAGAGAGATAAACGCAAGATAGGGAGAGAGTAATATGCATGCACGCTAAAAACAAAGTCGCAGAAATATCGTCATTTTTATATTCGGATGACGGCAAACAGATTTGTTGCTTGCCCCTTTTGAAACATGTTACACACACACAATTTTTTATCGACAACTGCTGCGTTTAAATCTGAGACAAGCTTGTATGTGCTGATATTTTGAATGTATTCAGCTGTTTGTATCAATGTATCTCCCTTTGAGTACAGGACAAGTCTTGTACAAGGTTTAATAATGGCGGAAGTTTCTTATTGTACCACATTAGGCCGTCTTTTTGAGACTACACACAAGCAAAGGCTATACCATCTCTTTTGATGAAGCAATAATTCTTTTTTTTAAATTAATTAAATCTCTCGCGCAAAAAGAAAATAATTTTTATTCATTTATCCCCACGTTGCTCTCTATTTTATTTTAATAGTTACTTTTTCATTTCGTTCAAAACATTAATTGTCCCCTCTTCATAATACATATTTAATTGCTGTGACTTATATTTCATTGTTCTGTATTCACATTGAAGAAAAGAAAAAAATTAATTGTCATACGTGTTTTCGATCATCATTATTTAACCATTGTGTTTGGTGGCAAATTTACCTGTTCCATACATGCTTTTGAACAAATTATTAGCCGTTTGAAAAAAATATTTTGTTTTTGCCGTCGGTTACAATTAATTCTACATTCTAGGGGGGAGGGATTTTCGAGAATTTTCTGATTTGTAGTTTTCCAAAATATTCCATTCGAGTTTGGGAGTGCTTGACTATCTGTGAGATGAGATAACTCAATAGTTCCTCCTTAGCATGGAAATTCGGTGGAAAGCTGACAATTAATTTTAGGCTCCTAGGTCCCACATGCCTTTGTGGATCAGTTACGTGGAATCATAACTTAATTGCATCTGTTACAGGTTTCCGATTTTAGATTGGGCGCCAACGTTGACGAAATGGATTGTTTTTTATTGTTTCTTAGAAACCGCTCTAACAATATACAAAGATGCGCTGCATTCTGGTAACTGAACGCTCCCGAATGAACATCTCCCGACTCTATCACTGTTATCACTACAAACATGGGCTGTTTACCTATCTTACATTTAGTTGTTCGGGGTAGTAGTTTATTCGGGTTCACTTCCTTTGTATCCAGGCAGCGCCCAATATCAACTCCTGAATAACGCTTGTGATAAATAACCTCAACGAAGCTTTCGCCTTTTTTCATTTTAATGAGTAAAAGGACCTGCTTTTTAGTGCCATCCTTTTCTTTTTTTTGCGTGTGTAACTGCTAGATCTGTAAGAATCGCTTTTAGTTTTTCTTTGTGTGTTTTACTCTGTCAAGACATCAGTTTTTGTGGAGCGAGAGTTCGGATCTAGTGTCAACTTGCGCCTTTATTGGTATACCCAAATTTCAACTATACAGATTTATCCAGAGCTCTAGTGGGGTGTTAGTATTCTGAATCACAACAGGTTTACCCAGGTTTTCAGTAACCCCTACCTTTTCAGGCAATTTTTGCAAATGAATTTACATCTATCGCAACAATCTCTTATTGATCCTCCTTAGCAATTACCAATGCTCATCACTAGAATAAGGGTGACAATAAGCCTTATCTAGTGAGTGTCTTAATTTTTTTTCCTCTCTTCGATTTTTAAACATTCTTCGCCCCACCGACTTGTGAAGGGGTAAACATACAATTTGGCAGTTTTAGCGTTGTTGGTTCTATGTGATGTTTCTCTATAATTTTGTTAAAATTCTGTTGAAATTCCCCACAGCAGTTAACAGATTATGTTATTTAGTCCCCACATTCAAGGGTGTTCTTTAATATTACCTCTAATTTCATCGTTGCTATCCAATAAATATTCCCAGATTTTTCCAACTCTAATTTCCCAGAATCTATTCCGAAGTTTATTTCAAATTATTGCTAGTGTTCCTAGGATTATCACTGCTTTTTTGAAACGTTTTATATTGTATATTCACGCCAGATGTCTGGTATATTTTCATATATTTTCTTTGCTTCACCGTCTCCTGGATGTTCATTCTGTGGTCTGCTATAATGGAAAATTTACGATCTGACAGGATTTGTAATCCTTGTACACAATTATAAGTTGGTTAATCCGTTTTTTAACGTCCATGCTTCATGGAATTTGCTGTTTTCGTTTTCAAGTACTACTAGCGGATTGTTTGCACCCGCTGTCTGCGTGTTCAAGATGCATTTCTTACCATATCTCCCAGATTCTAAACTTTATCAGCTGTTCGTGCTTATTTTTTATAACTAGGTTTCTGCATTCACTTATTATATTTTGTACCGTTTTGTCAGTTTATCCACAGAGTCTGCCTTTGCTGTTTCATTGTGTCGTGTCGATCTTAGTTTTGATAAATCTGGTTTGAATCGAGTAATCATCTACCATTGTGAGTAGCGATTCAATTTCTCTCTTTGAGTGCCCTTCTCGTGGCCATCTTCAAGTGTTTTTCTAAGTCCTATCCTTTTTCATCCTTCTTTCCCTTCTTATTTTTTTCTGGTTCCTTGCTATTTATTTTTGCCTGGTTCATTCTTCTGGTATCCCTTGCCTTTATTTGTTCATCATTATATGTTTGTTCTAATTATTTTTAGTAATTTGCACACTCTTACATGGAAGTGGCAAATTGTTCTCTCAGTTGTGCAGTTCAGAATTGTCTCAAAATTGCAGCATATGCCCCTGTATCTGCTGGGGACGGTCTCATTTTCGGTATATGTACCAAATTAGTGTCATTATGGTCATACACCTGGTACACCTGTTTTGCGCATACATCTTTTAATGTTTAGAATTACTATTACATCTTTTTGAAGATTCCAATTTTTAAGGGTTTTCGTTATTTATCTGTTTGCTTTATTGCAACTATTTCTTCATCTCTTTTATCCATTCGGTATAATTATTGCAGTCTTGTTGCTCTTCTCACATTTTGATCGAGTAGAAGTTTCTTTCAGCCGAGTTCTGTTGTTCTGTTTCCGATTTTTTACTGTTTTAATATTTTTGACTAATGGGGTATAGTTCCTCACAGGTCGGAGATTCTATTAATAAATGCTGCTCCTCAGAACTGACGAATCAAATTAATTCATATTCTGCTGCCAACCAATCAGAAATCAGAATTGCTCCATAAAAATTAAACATTTTCTTTAGCAACCTTGCATGTGTTTTCTTCCTGTCAACACGGGAAGAATCTTTTGCTCTGTAGCTTTCAACTCAAGAATTGTCTACTGAGTCACCTCCAGGACTTGTGTAGAATTACTAGCCATCAGAAACTATGTGAAACTAAACATGGATTACAACTAAAGATTTAGCCTTTTCAAAACTGGCTTCTATCGATTTTAAAGGTCCTGTTTTGCTTGTGCAGTGCAGATTTGTATATGCATTGTATGAATCTTCTTTCTATTGCTGCTATTTTTTGTTTTAATTCAACATGTTTCTAATTTCCATATTACTTTTAGTCATATTTCAATTTTCCGTCCTTTTTAGTTCATTTTCATCCTGCTTTTTTTTAATTAAGCTTTCCAGCCGGAGTTCCCATCAGAGTTTGTTGGTCCATTTACTTTCCCATGCTTTTTTTCTTTCTTACTGTTTTGTTACCTGCATAAATAGGATTATTTAAACTAGTAATAGACTCAGGAAAATCAGTTCCCATTTTTCGTTCTCACTTTAAGCTTCTTTTTTCTTAGTTTCTAAGATATGAGAGTTTAGCTATTGTTTCATATTTCTCAAAATGCACGTTTACAGCATTTTTATTCTTCAGGCATTTCTCATATTAGACTTTTACGTCTGGTTTCTACTGAATTGTGTTTCATTAATTTGGTGCGTCATTTATCTTTCGTTGTATCTCTATTACTTCTAGATTTGAACACCAACCTTTCTTAATCATAGGTCTCGACTGGTTTATAATGCTTTGTTTCGTCGGACGTACTTAGCAGACACGTATCATATGTCTTCATTCCTTTCCGATAGCCTTGGTCAGTGTAATGCATTGATCGAAACGTTGTGCAAAAGCACGCAAGAGGTGAACAATACTCCGAATAATTTAAACAATATAAATAAACAATCCTCATCTCAAACATTCAGAACAGTGGACCAATATAATATAACTTTACGATTTATGTAACATTGATAGAAACGGATTGATATAGAGGTGCTGAGGGGGGATTAAGCTGTTGTGTGAGAGAAATCAATTTAGAGATTGTGGTTATGATAGAGACACTTTTATTGCAAAAACTTATGTAAATACAATTTTCATTTAATCAAGAAATACAAATGGATACGAAGAGGAGTAGAGATGGGAGAAATAGAGAAAGAGCGAGAGAGAAAAAATAGTGGAAGAGTGAATAAGAGAAATAGTGATTGAATAGTTTTGGTGCAGAGAGGATTAAATAGTTTTTTGATAGGGAAGAGACATAGTGAAAGATTCTGTGAAGATAGAGAATGGTAAGTTGTTGGTGAGAGATATTAATAGATTATTAGTAAGGGAATACAACGACAGAACATAATTAGAGAATAAAAATAAATAAGATGCACAGTAAATATATAATTGAAAACTAAAAGCAAAATAAACAGAAATCTAAAGGGAGAATCGTAAACCAAGAATATAAAATAATGACAAGTAAAGCAAAAAGAAGAAACAAAAAAAAACTTTTACAGAGTAATAATTTTTCATCCAAGCTTAGATCTCTAAAATAAGAACATTTTCTTTACTTTTTTACACGTAAAACGTGCAAGTTAAACTGCGAATATTGCCAGCATAGAAACGTTCAAAACATTTGTAATCTAACAATTGTAGTATAAAATTGCTGACTTATCCACCAAACCTCTGATATCCATGTCCAACAGTCTGTAATTTATCATTATTGACCTATACACAATTGATACTACGTGAAAACTTGTTAGTAACTCTTCCATACTCGTAAGCATTCTCAAACTGTTTTAGCTTTGTTGACCCTATAGATTCATGGGTGTTCCTGAGTTTATTTGAGAAAACCCGCATCGGAAAAAAACTTGAAACTTATCATCTACTAAATCTAAAACCCATACACGTCACATCATGATGTTTCTCTATAGAATTAAAAGAAAAAAATAGACTGTTAAGCTTGATTACTAATCTTAGTATACAAGTCACGCATTGGCCGAGGTTCATTTGTTACATACATGGTTGAATTGTAGAATAGCTTTTGAGGTTTTAAGTAGGAGGTATTTTTATTGGCCACTCTGTATTTTCACGGATTCGCAATTACATGAGGGTTATCAGTTAAATTTGATACACATTGGACAAGTTAATAATCCGAAAATACCGGAGCATTCGTATAACCATCAAAATAAGGAATGCAGTTACAAAAATGTCAAAAGTATATAAATTGTCTGTCTTCAAATTACAAACTAATATTATATATTGCATATTAAACTTACAACAGGAATTCTTTGATCAGGTCAGTGATATGTCAACTTAGAGAGGTTAACATCTATATATAATTGTAAAAGTTTAAATATTTTAATTAATATAAAAATCCATTACACTATTTTCGGTCTGAAATGCCTCATATGTAAGAGAAGTTTAGCGTCTAATTATTATGAATTCCATTAGAAATATTTGACTTATTGCATGAGGAGTTTTGTTCACATTATATCTATTAAATAAGCCATTCATAATATGCCAATAAAACTGACATTTAAGGGATATTTAGTAATTGATGAAGATTGCTATATTACCTATTGTTCAAATCACACATGAATATTCATTGAATGAAATTTAATATTATGTGAATTGTCTACTTCGACATCTGTCTGTGTTAACAAATTTATAAGTATAATGTTTGTCTTTAAATTATAAGTGATTTCACTACATACAAATATGTTAATATATACATGATTTTAGAAGAGAGCAATTGCAGTAATACCGAAATTCAATCAGATAAAAATACATTGGGAACGGATCTATTTAGATTTTTTAAATGGAGTTTTAAAGATAACTTTAACAAGATAGTTTCACCTCACGTGTGAGCTCATTTGTTTTCTTTATTTAAGCCATGTTTTAAAGAATTAATCAAAACTCAATTGATAATACAAAAGTTTTAGCAAAGGAATTAGTTAATGCTATAAATAACATTGAAATTATTTTTAATAGTCAGTGTTCAGTTCAGTAGAAATAGATCGTATAAAGTTTAATATAAACCCGTGATTAAATTAATCAAATCTTGCAGAAATCTTAGTTACTCATAATATATTATGTGAAATGAGACATAAATACATACAATGGTATGCAATATGTATAAGACAGAAAGTGAATGACCCAACTTACAGAGTCAGGGAAAGAGTGGAATAGTTGAACAGCGGAAGTGTTTAGGAGGTGAGTTTAATTGGCAGGAAAAGGTGTTTGAGAGTGTAAAGTAATAGCGACGTGTGAACGAAGTAGAAAAAGATCTCAAGCGAAAAAAATAAGAAAACACATTTAATCGCTCTAGAAATTAAACACATTTTTTTACATGAACAATGCGACAACTACAAGTTGTTCAACACGGAAAATCATCATCATCATCATCATCATCATCATCATCATCATCATCATCATCATCATCACAGGAAACAATGAGTAACTCTGCAATGTTGTCTGAATTACGGCGGTTTTATAATTAAGCCAACTTTCAGCAAAGTAAATCTGCAGTTTTCCTCAGCAGATATTGCTAAAATGAAGTTTTAAAGACTACATTTATATCGTATTACTAAATGTACCCTCGCAGAGATAAATGTAAATCTGATTTATTTGAGGTAAAATTTAGTTTAAAGTTTATTAGAGAGCGTAGCCCAAACAAACTCTTGGATCAGGAAAATTACTTTAGCGAGATCAGTCTTCTTGATGTTTGCCTTTGGTGAACTAAAGAGTACGGTTATTCTTTAGGGTGGTGCAAAAACAATATCGTCTTCACACATATGTAACTTTTATATGATTTTCGAATTAATTCATTGATATAAATAGTCATGTTATATAGCATTTTGAAGAGGGTTTTTTATCACTATCGAATCGTATTATCCGTTACGGTTCTCAACCTCATCATTCATTCTTTGCGGCCATTTCATCAGCATGGACACAATTCAAATCCACAGGATTTTTTTGTTCCAGTTAAAAATAGGCCGAAAAGCTGCCGAGACAGCTCGGGATATTAATGATGCGTTGTGCCAAGGAACCATTAACGAACGTGTGGCACAACAATTTTTCAATACATTTCGCAATGGTGACGAGAGTCTCGAAGATGGAGACGATCGCAGCCGGGCAACTACGGTTGATAGCTTTAATCGAAGCCTATCTTTGAAATAACACACGAGAAGTTGACGTTTACCTCGGGGTTACCACTCAACAGTCGTCTGCCATTCAAAGCAAATAGGGAAATAAAAAAGTTTGATAAATTGCTGCCGCATCAATTGTGTGAACGGCTCCTTGTCACATGTCACCAACTGTGAATTTCCTGGGTCACTGGTAACAGGTGTGAACCCTCACACACGCGTCTTGAGTGTCTTTCACAGGGAATACTCCGCGATGTCTTTCGGCGCAGCGGGATCTGATTGGTCGGTTTCAGCGTCGATTTCACCTTCGGGTAGATATACTGGATCACGCTGGAATTGAAGAGATTTTCATGTACACAAAAGAAATACAAACTCAGATTTCTCTATTCTAGGAGTAAATCTAACTCAAATTTACAAAATATACTATAAACTTATATACAAATGTCCAATGTTAATTTCTTACAACACACACTATTGGATCTTACTCTCCGTGTTTTGCAGTAGCGACGGGTGGGGAAGAGTTGTGTCAACGACTCTTCGATTAGTGATAAATTCTCTCAAGATCCAGCTTCAACTAACTGATTTTTGGTGTGGGCATTCGCTTATCTAGTAAGGTGATAGGTAAATATATTATTCCCTAGACCAATCACCAATCAATACGTCATCCCCGGGAAGTCCCGATCCAAAGCTGGTGTGCTGACGATTCTGCGAATGCTCGCAGCGTTTAGTTCCTACGACCAAGGAGATTAATCATTGACCCTTCGTCTGACCTCGTGTTACATGACAAGGGCTGTCCCCATTTATTGTAAGCATAAAAATAGAGAGATCTGCTTAAAATGAAAATAAAATGAGAGAAAGCAGAAATCGAACCCTGGAAATAAGTTTTAAAGAACAATAGGTTTAAATGTAATGTCCAGTAAATTGTTAATTCTGATGAAATAAATAATAAATAAACTATTCATTGTTAAAAGAATGTGTATAATAAAATATGGGTTAAATAAATTAGATATGTAGGTTGAATTCCTTTGTGAAAACAACAAAGAAAAAATAGGTTATTGGAAAATCAGAATGTTCGGAAACGTGCAGGTCGCGCATGTTGATGGCATGTGAATTGTGGTCACGTTGGCCGGACATGCATGGTTTTCTCAATATAGGAAGAGAGAGTTAGTTAGTTAGTTAGTTAGTCAGTGAAGTCAGGGGAGGGAGTTTGAGAACGACAGACGATAGTCTGGAGTTTGGAATTCGAACGTCTAGAAGCGAGACGACCACTTTAAAACTTAATATGTGAAGCTTTGAATTCCTGAACGCAAAGCCACCAGCCGGTCAGTGGAAGAATAAATGTTCATCATGTTTTTATAACTGCCGTCTTTTGTCTCCATCATTACATGAAAAAGGTATTGTCTATTTATGTGTAAAAAATATTAGAAATTCATCATCTAAAAAAATATATGTGTTAGAAAGTAAATGTGTCTATTTATGTTATACGAACACTCCCGTTCATACGAACTGTCAAAGCATAAATGCCAACCTGTCAATCCATCGGCATAAATGCAAACCTCTCAATTATCGGTCTGTCCATCTAGATATGAAAACACTTTCTCAAAATGTATTTATATGCAATCTCTCTCATTTATAAACTCTCACCCTCTCTTTATATACACCTGTTAATGTCCACATCTCTTCTCTAACAATGTTAATGCCATCCCATGTCTTATAATATGAACATTAGAATATAACACTCGGAACAGAAATCATATTCGTGTTTCTCTCAAAACGGCATTAAATTTGTCGCTTTTCCCCCAAAAATAAAAAGTATATGTCTGTTTTACAAAAAACAAAAAATAACAAAAAAAAAAAACGCAATAAAATGATTTATTTAACGCTTCCTTTCAGCAAGGTCAGCCACCGCTGCTCGGGCAGACAATAAGGCTTAACATTACTATAAGCATAGTTGCCCGGCCTTCTTCAGTATTTTGGAAGATTTAATCTCCCCTCATGAAGAGCTTCACGGCTCTCGGAGATGTTCACGCAACAATTGAACGATAATCTTAAAATCTTTGGTTTGAGGTGTTTTCTACGCTCCTTCTGAGCAACAAAAACGCCCCATTTCTTGAGCCAATTGTGACGTGTGATGAGAAGTGGATCCCCTACGGCAACTGGCGACGTTCAGCACAGATGTTTGATGCCAAGGAAGCCCCACAACACTTTGCGAAACCGAAATTGCACAAAAAAAGGTTATGGTAGCTATTTGGTAGTCTGTGGCCGGTCACAGCTTGAATCCAGCTGAAACTCTTACGGCGGAAAAGTATTGCTGACAAATTGACGAAATGCACCTGAACTTCCAACGTATGCGCCCGAGATTGGTCAATATGAATCTCCACCATGACAACGCTGGTCCGCATATTTCCCAACTTACTCAGAAGATACTGAATAAATTGTGTTACGAGACTCTGCGTCATCCGCCATATACACCAGACCTCTCCTCCACCGATTATCACTTATTCAAGCATCTCGACAACCTTCTGCGCGAAAAATGCTTCAAAAAGCGGGATTATGCCGAATCAGCTTCAAATGACGTAATCGCTTTCAATAAATCCGAATTCTTATGCTAATGGGATAAATAACTTTGTTTCTCGTTGGCAAAAAAGTCTCGGTTCTAATAGTTCTTACTTCGAATTTCTTATGAAAGGATAACCTTTTGAAGCTTAGCGTCAAATACAACATTATTTTTGCACCAACCTAAAAATAAAATTTGAAGGATATTATTTGTAATCCAAGTTTATTTCAAAAGAGCCTTTAAAATTCTAACCGATATAGTAAATTGGATAATGTATCATAACTATTAATCATATGGTCAGAAAATATGATTTTTAAATATTGATAAAAACACAATGCTACACGAAAATCTAAAGCCTATCCCCAACGAAAAATAGAATTCCCATTATATACTATTATTCGAAACATAGTACTTAATAGCAGAAGTATGTCGATGTCTTACTTGAAGTCATCTGTATTTCTCCGCAATCTTCGTTTTTAGTTTCATTCAAACCCCACTGGCTAATAGTCCAGTCAATCTAGCTCATTTTTTGGCTCAACCTCAAATAAATTGCTAACAAAGGGTTTTAAATTGCATTATAGGCAAGAATATCTCCTCTTTCAGATAAAAAAAGTTTACCAAAATTGACCTTGCGGAAAGGGGTCAACGACCGCCATCTTTAAAGGGTCCCCCCGATTCTAGTTTCCCTCTCTCAACTCAATTATTGTAAGTATATCTTCAAAAATTACAAATGTATCAATGTGAAATTTGATAAATCAACAGTTTTCATGAAGTTGAATATAATTATAAACTCATTGGTTTGGTTTTATTTGATTTTGGTTTACGGCATATCAACCCTTTTAGATTATTTGATACTAGTCCAGTCAATCTAGCTAGTTTTTTTTTATTTTGGTCTCAATCTCAAATAAATTGCTAACAAAGGTTTTTAAATTGCAGTGTAGGCAAGAATCTCTCCTCTTTCAGATAAAAAAAAAGTTTAATAAAATTAACCTTGCGGAAAGAGGTCAACGACCGCCATCTTTAAAGGGTCACCCGATTCTAGTTTCCCTCTCTCAACTCAATTATTGTAAGGATATCTTCAAAAATAACAAATATATCAATGTGAAATTTGTATAAATCAACAGTTTCCATGAAGTTAAATATAATTATAAACTCATTGGTTTGGTTTTATTTGATTTTAGTTTACGGCATATCAACCCTTTTAGATTATTTGATACTAGTCCAGTCAATCTAGCTGTTTTTTTGTTGTCTCAACCTCATATAAATTGCTAACAGAGGTTTTTAAATTGCATTGTGGACAGGAATAACTCCTCTTTTAGATAAAAAACGTTTATTAAAATTAACCTCGGAGAAAGGGGTCAACGGACGCCATCTTTAAAGGGTCCCTCCGATTCTAGTCTCAATTACTGTAAGTATTCTTTTTTTTATTAGCCGCACCTGCTTGCCGTCCCTGGCCGAAAACAAGCAATAAATTATTTTGATATTCTGGTGGTCATAAACCTGGCGCCTGTAGGCTGTGGTACTGGTCAAGTTTGAGCAAACTCTCTCTCCCATAAAAATTTTTTTTATTAAAATTAACCTTGGATAAAGGGGTCAACGGCCTCCATATTTAAAGGGTCCCTCCGATTCTAGTCTTCCTCTCTTAACTCAATTACTGTATAGTCCAGTCTTTGGTGTTGTGGCTGAACCTCAAACAAATTGCTAACAAACGTTTTTAACTTGCATTGTGGGCAGGAATATCTCCTCTTTCATATATAAAAAAGTTTACCAAAATTAGCCTTGCTGAAAGGGGTCAACGGCCGCCACTTTTAAATGATTTGGGCCCTGTCGTAAAATGCGATAACTAGCGAAAAGTATGATACGCAAAATTAACAATTACCATAATGTAAAAGGACAAAATATCGACTGTGTCATCTTTTTTGCTTAATCGCCAAGGCCGATATATTGGCCTGAGTCTAAAGGGTTAAAATTCAACTTAACAGTATTAAAATTTCGATGCATAAAATCCCTGACAAGTATGTCCATTAAAACAATTAATTACAAAAATAATCATTTTTGCTGACAAAAAACCTTTATTAAATTACACAGAACAAGTTTATTAACGGACCAAAGAACATTTCTTGTCAAGAACTAGTCAAAGGTCACTTCTTCTACTTCTTCTTCTTCTTCCTCATCATCATCATCATCATCATCATCATCATCATCATCATCATCATCATCATCATCATCAAGATCTGGCTGTGATGAGTTGGTGCAATGGAGGCCTTTGCAATATCCACACAAGTTGGAACAGTGAATGCTATGTTTCCTGCAACTGCATCTTCCTGTAGTACACCCTGAAGTACAGTTACACCTAATTATAGCCGACAAATTTACAGGGCCAGGTGGTAAGTCAGTCTTAACTGGTTGTAATTTACCATCTGAAAGTGTCCATCCCACTCGTAAGGTTTTAGCTGGTTTCTACCTTTCCATTCCTGAATTTGGAAGTAAACTCGAAGGCTGTGGAATTTCGTAGCTGCTCTTGTCGGTGGCAATGATTTGGCCTCAACATACTTTGAGCTATTTGCAACCTTTTCCTTAAAGCGCCTCAGTCGAAGATGATTGATGTTTTCCCCATCATTACCATTGTATAGGCACACTAAAACCTTCTCCCCAGCTTCAATAACCTCTTCTGCACTGCTGTCTTTGGCAAACACTTTAGCCAGTTCGAGGAAGTTTCTATTGTTCATCACCTTTCGGAGGGATGCTGCCTTCCCAATTCCGTGAACACTGGATGTAGAATCACAACCCAGTAGTGCATGAATGGAAAGAATGTTGTAACAGACCGCATCTCCCAATGATTTCCTCACCTCTTTTATGTCCCAGACTTTCATTTTTTCACTAGCTTTTAGTTGTGGCGTAAAGAAGATGTTGTAAATATCATCGCTATTGGTATGATAACATAGAAGGAATAATAGGTCAGTGTCATCTGCTATCAAAATGGTTTCTCCTGTCTGTGCCAGTTCTAGAGTAGTCTTCACAATCAATACGTCAGCGTTTCAAGATGCATGGATTACTTTACAATCTGCTTCCTTCAAACTCTTTCCCAGCCAGTTGATAAACAATTGTTTGTTTTGTCGATTATCAAGGAAAACATCCTTTTTTAATTTGAACACCATGGAAGGAGTCAGTGACACATTAACTCCAACAAACCGCCCTGCTCGGCGTCGGTGAGTCGAGTCCTTAATGGATGGGCCACTTTCATTTCCATCAAAGACAACACATGCTTTTCCATATCTATTTGTGACATATCTACAGTATTGGTTACAGATCTCATTAAATGTGCGACCTTTTTGCCAAGGGAGACGCTGAAGTAGTGCTCCACCATCTAAGAGATACTGTGGATCTGATGACTGTGGACCTGATTGTACATGAGAAGTCAGTTCCCATATAGCGTCCGCCAAAGCAGATTTTTTTGCCTGTCGTAGTAATCCAAAATAATCAAAAAGAGCAGGTGGGTAACCACACAGCTCATATTGAAAATGTTCTTGCTGCTCCTGGGTTGAGGGTTCATTATTAGATAGCACACACAGTCTCTGGAATAGGAGTTGCGGATCAGTCTCAACAGTTTCATCTTTGCTGAGTGAAACTTTTGATCCAAGTGTAATTGCTTGATCCTTTTTTTTAAAGTGTATTCTTGTACATTTTCTCCAGCCATTGAAGCTATGATTGCCTCTCCTATGGAGTTTACTCTGTCCACATTCACCTTTTTGTCTCCAGTTACTCCACTTGAAATGCTGTGAATGGACGGATCTTCCGTGAAAGGGTCATATGTCTGGAGAAACGCAAGGACCTTCCATGTATCCCTCACATCACGCTCTTTTCTTGCTGAAGTAGCCTCCTGATGCTGGTCACTAGTGCCATAATGAATGCCTGCTAGTTCTTGCATTGTAAACTTGATTTCTGCGCATGCTGGCAGTGATAGTGTCCAAACCAATCGTTGAATTTCATCCATTCCTCTGCTATGAGTAAGGCCTCCAGACGTCTTCAGGCTTCTCATTAGCACTAGTTCAATAACCAGATCCGTTGACAAGCCAGCCCAGTAGCGATCACTCCGTCTAATGACATGGAATCCTTCCGAAAATTTCTGGTATACTTCAGGGTGGGTTTTTGGCAGACCCTCCATTTGCAGCAAATACAGATACGCCGACTTTGCATATAGGATGTGTCCTGCTGCAGCGAATATTGGCAGCATTTTTCTTAACAGCGTCAAGGTGCAATCTGCTTTGATAAACAGTTGCAGGCTCTTCACCATATCAAAGTATAGAATCCACAATTTTGCTGTTCGCTGCTCAACCATCGCATCCTTCACATGGTTGATTTTCTGGGTAATCCTGGTTACAGACGCTGACAACAGAACATTATCCAATCTCTCAGTCCCACCAAGGAGACCTATCAATAGCCCCTGAGCTTCTTTAAGGTCTTCATTTTAATGAAATGACTCTTCTGCATCAGTGTTGGGTTGATCATGCTCAGTGACATGTGAAACTGGCAAATCATAGGCTTTTGCTAATAAAATAGCATTCAGAGCAGCAGCAACTAAAAAGTGAGCACGAATGGCTCTTGCAATTGCTTTGCCACTTAGCATGTGGTTGACTGTGTTTTCAGCATACACAAGTTCAAAAAGTTCTTGCAAACCAGAACCTTTCATCAAATGACCAATTGACCCCAGAAAGCTCATTTGTGTATGGAGCCCACCAAGTCGCAAGACAAATGATTTCAGGGGACTGGAACTAGGCTGTGACTCGACTATCATCATTGCTTTGTACCAAAGTGGCTGATCAAATGTTAGAATTGGTGTTATGTTGTTTTTTCTGGCTAAATCACTAATGTAACATAAAGTTGAGTACACACAGGTTGGGTTACCAGGATCCATGTCAATCATTGGCAAAAAAAACTATTGCTGATTTTACAGGATATGTTCCTTTGTACACTGACTGCATATGGCCTGACCATGCGGGTCTGGACGGATGTAAAATTAGTGAAACCTCCCAAAGGATGTCAACATTGGCAGTGGAATCGACAACTTTCTTAGCCAGGAGCTTTTTAAATGTAACTGGGAGTTTGTTGGTGTGCCGTGAATCTAGGAACTTTATTTTGATCCTTCCAACCTTTATTATCTCTTCTGAAAATACCTGAATCCTTGGAATTGGTTTTGCTTTAACTTTCCCGGGGGTAACAGATGATATGATGCCCATACCATGGAATGTGTTGAATCCATCAATACTCCTTACATTATTATTATTGGTTATGCATTTCTACGGCTAAACCAAACTGTAAAGGTACAAGGAGAACTCTAGGTCTAACAGCCTGCATTATCGCTTGACCTATCGATGCAAGTTTCAAATCATTGTCTTTGCCTGCAAACATATTCCTGAGAAAAATCAACAATGATTTAGGAACATATTCACGAATCACATCCTGTTAAAGATCATTCTTAGATGGGAGAACGGGGATGGGAGAGAGAGTTTGCTCAGAGTTGACCAGTACCACAGCCTACAGGAGCCAGGTTTATGACCACCAGAATATTAAAATATTTTATTGCTTGTTTTCGGCCACTGACGGCAAGCAGGTGCGGCTAATAAAAAAAGAATACTTACAGTAATTGAGACTAGAATCGGAGGGACCCTTTAAAGATGGCGTCCGTTGACCCCTTTCTCCGAGGTTAATTTTAATAAACGTTTTTTATCCTGCCTACAATGCAATTTAAAAACCTCTGTTAGCAATTTATATGAGGTTGAGACAAAAAAAAAACAGCTAGATAGACTGGACTAGTATCAAATAATCTAAAAGGGTTTATATGCCGTAAACCAAATTCAAATAAAACCAAACCAATGAGTTTATAATTATATTTAACTTCATGAAAACTGTTGATTAATCAAATTTCACATTGATATATTTGTTATTTTTTAAGATATCCTTACAATAATTGAGTTGAGAGAGGGAAACGAGAATCGGGGGGCCCTTTAAAGATGGCGGTCGTTGAACTCTTTCCGCAAGGTTAATTTTATTAAACTTTTTTTTATCTGAAAGAGGAGATATTCTTGCCTATAATGCAACTTAAAAACCTTTGTTAGCAATTTATTTGAGGTTGAGACAAAAAAAAAAACAAAAAAAACAGCTAGATTGACTGGACTAGTATCAAATAATCTAAAAGGGTTGATATGCCGTAAACCAAAATCAAATAAAACCAAACCAATGAGTTTATAATTATATTAAACTTCATGAAAACTGTTGATTTATCAAATTTCACATTGATACATTTGTAATTTTTGAAGATATACTTACAATAATTGAGTTGAGAGAGGGAAACTAGAATCGGGGGACCCTTTAAAGATGGCGGTCGTTGACCCCTTTCCGCAAGGTCAATTTTTGTAAATTTTTTTTTATCTGAAAGAGGAGATATTCTTGCCTACAATGCAATTTAAAAACCTTTGTTAGCAATTTGTTTGAGGTTCAGCAACAATTTGGCTGGACTATAAAGGCAGAAAAGTCAAATGTACTATCAGAACGAGTACTTTGCATCAAGACAAACAGCTAAGGAGTTTTGTCTTTTCTTATGACTTCTTTATTACAAAAGGGTCATCACTTATCAAGGGCTAGAGGCACCTCGAGGAGTAGGTTAATGAGTGTACACTAGTCAATGGGCTAATGTCTTAATAATCGTTAGTAGTGGAAATTTGGTAAATTGGATTACTTAAGGGGGGAGTTCATCAAGAACTTGTTCATGTTGTACTTGAAGACGATTATATTGTAGTCAGTTTGAAAGCAAGTAAAAGGATACAATGTTCAACAGGCGTGAAATTTTAAGAAAGAATCATGGAATCAGCATTTAGGTTAAGGCACAGAGAGACGTGGAGGATATTATTGGTAGTGGTTTCTGCTAGACAACTGTTTTTTCGTGAAAGCCGTGTTTTAGAGACATTGATTGGAAATCAGACGAGCACTAACCATAACAATAAGGATAAAACAGAGACAGGCTCGGAACGTCTCTTCTGTGGGACACAGCTGTAGGGAAGAGAAAAGGGCATTATCCACTAGGATACTACCTAAATGCGAGTTGGGAATACTTTTCCCTTTGACCAATTTGGTACCACCTAAATGGGGAGCGGCATATATTATTTTTTAAATATAATTATCCACTGACACGTGTTTCGCCGTCTACAACGCATCAGAGTGGCTGAATATATGTGGGTGTATATATATGTATGTATATATACATACATATATATATGTGCATATATATGAATATATTTTTATATATATATATCTGCATAAATATATTTTTTATTATATATCTATCTTTATATGAGAAGCTCAATGTGATTACAGAGCAATATATAGAATAAATGACAAATATTTATATTAAAAAAATTCATGATGTTGTCAATCTTATAGTTTATTCCTTTAAATCACTTGATTTATACAATCCTTGACAGTATTTGTTTCGTAGCGCAAAATCATCCGCTTAATTATTATATGAATTAATGAATATATTATGCCCTTAACTCATCAGAAGAAATAGCAGCAATCAATCCGTCAAAAGGAATTAAAATGTGATTTGACACGGTGAAAATTCGAAAATTGGAATAGAAACTTCAGTTACCTTTATATTTTTCCATATATTGAACTTTTAATCAAAGTAATTGAAACCAGATATTCGTACTAACAATTTAATTAATTTATGAATCTTCTACCAAACCGTCCTATTTAATAATTAGTAAATTTATTAATTCTAAGTTATGTATATATACTTATAAAAATAATATCAACAAAACATAAATTAATACACATAATAGACTTGATTCCAAATATATATTATATATTTTACATCTCACTTTTATCGTCTTCATACAAAATTAAATTTCACGATGTATAAAGATTATTGGATACTAGAAATATTCATGATCGTACCCTGTTTCCAAAAGAGGAGAGATATAACACATGAGAAAGATTTGGCATCAAGTCTCCCTTCGCTGCTATTTAAGATTATTTGAAACCATAGCAGCAAGTTTTTGTTTCAACCCACATAAAGACCAGTGGGTTTTGAGAATATATATATATATATATATATATATATATATATATATATATATATATATATATATATATATATATATACATTAGCTTTATATTTTCTCTTTTCCTAATTTCATAAGATGAACGCTATAATTTTTATATGACTTTTGCTCATATAAACGTAACACAGAAAGTTTTGCGTCAACCGCTGGCGACTTTAGATTAATTAGGTTTTGTTTGTGATTGGATTTTAGACATTCTCGTGTGAATGAATGATATTCGTATGAAAACAAGCTAAACAAAATATAGCAAAGTCAATTAACAAATTAGCAATTTCCATTTGGAGTTGATGACGGTAGTGTCGGCGATGGACAAGTTCGCTGAGGGGGAAAAATTAAAAAGGTAAGAAATTAAACACAGACATCGAATAACGCGCACATATACTAAAACACACACAATTTTAGATATAATAAAAAGTTGTCGTTTACAAACTAACATGTACTCATTTTCCATCTCTCTCTCTCTCTCTCTCTCTCTATCTATCTATCTATCTCTCTACCTCATTTTATATATATATATATATATATATATATATATATATATATATATATATATATATATATATATAAAACAATTGTGTGGAGTTAAAACTGGCGATTCTGAAGTCGAGAGTCGTGCGAAGTGTAACCATTGTAATTACAGACGATACCCCGAAACAAGTTTCTATGGATAAACTGTTATCTACGTAAAAGTTACCGAATATACACTTCAAACATATATTGAATATTTAATAAATGAGAAAATTCATAAACACATACACACACACATATATATTGAATAAGTGACAAAAAACTTTATTCCAAAATTCATGATCTTGATCATCTCATAATTTGTTCCTTTAATTCAGTTGACATTAACAATTCTTGACAATGTCTTTTTCGTAGAGCAAAAATATCCCTTAATTATTAATCAGCGAATCTATTATGCCTTTCCAGTTTTATGATAATCAAACTGATCGCTTTATGTAAGTGAGATACTACGGATTGTCGTATGAAAGCCTTACATTTACGGAGACTTGGCGATTAAGGATTTGGTGACCAAAGAGCGATTCTTGTGAGCAGACAGTGAGAAATAAGACAGCAGGGTGGTGGGTACGTCCTTTTTTATTTGGGATATCGAAGCTAGAGGGATTTTAAAAAGATGACGTAATATTTTTCGGTTAACGGTTAATAATTGTGTCGGACTATATTTGTTCCCATTGACATTTTTGAAGGCGTTATTCTATGTTCAATTATTTGCCTGTTTTATGTGTTTGTCGACTTGGTGTTTACCTCCATTTCTGTAATTATTTGGTTATTATTTATTTTAATTATGATAAATTTATTTATTTTTTATAATGCTATTTCTGTATTCTTACTGTGTTATGTTGGTGTCTATATTAAACAAGAAATGTGGATCCTAACTCATGTCGGTTATTTATTTTAAGGTGTAATTTAGCAATAAAGATGTATTCTTTTATACGGATATCCGCGACATTTCTTTTGGTGTCTAATCCGCTATCCACGTATGAAAGTCGAACACACACCTTACAAAGAGAGGGCGTACGGAATCATGAATGCATGGACACACTAACTAACCGGTTGACGCAAGTACGAACATCGTTCATATTAATATTTTATCTAACAAAAGCATATGTATATATTAAGATATGCATAGTTATATATATATACGCATAAATTAGATCAATAAAAGTGTAAATACATAACTGGTTTCACAATTTTATCTAATTTTGCGTCAGTTTTAATCTATCCGTCACACCTTTGCATTGTTCACCTGTTATGGACTTAAATTTCTTCTTATACACACATTAAATAATGCTTTAAGCAAAATATTGAAACCTATTTAAGTAATTATATATTACACAAAATATCAAATGAAATAGCAATGTCCTTTAATCACCTTGAGGAGTGTAACATTTTAGTAAGTATAAAACCTGTTTAAACTAACCCAGTAACATTAACTACCCAGGCAGAGGTCGCAGAAATATCTGAATTTGGACCAAGGCGCGGGGCAAACCCACTCGGTGCTGATGGACCCGTAGATCTTCCCAGGTTATCCGTCTAGGAGAAGCAAAACTCCGAAACTAAACCTAAGAGGAGGGAGGTCTCTCCAATTTTGAATGAACACCTTCCTATAGCTGGTGACCCAAACAAATTACCGGTTTCCAAACCTAAACTACTTAAGGATTATTATTATGCCCTGTATTTAAGAATTCAGGTAATAAGTCATCTCCCTCTAAGTACACACCAATAAGTCTCCTGTGTGGCATGAGTAAGTTATTGGAATCCATATTATACAAAGAAGTAGTCAACCACCTCAACAGACACAACCGTCTTAGTGACATGCAACATGGTTTCCGCTCTCATAGATCTACAGCAGATGTGCTAACGGGTGTATCACATAGGATTAGTGAATCTCTTGTGAAAGGTTCTCTTTCCAGGGCAATTGCTCTTGACATATCGAAGGCGTTCGATAAGGTATGGCATAAGGGCCTACTTCACAAGATTTCCAGCTACGATATTACTGGAAATGTTTTCTCAATCATTATATCATTTCTCTCTGATAGGTTCATAAGAGTAGTGATTGATGGGCAGAAATTAGAGGCCCAGAGTATTAATGCTGGAGTCCCCCAGGGGTCCATCCTGGGCCCAACACTCTTCCTGATCTCCCAAAACACATACTTAAATCATTCGTTGACATCTATGCTGATGACACGACCATCTATGGCAAAGTTCTCTCTACTTCTCTCTCCTCCGATCTTGAGCGCGTGATACAATGGGGGAAGAGGTGGCTAGTCACTTTTAATTCATCCAAAACCAAACTTCTATCCTTACATCATCAACGCTCTGATCCCCATCTGGCATCAATTGAAATGGATGGCTATCGTCTTGGGGGGCTCCATGTTTTTACAAGCTTCTGGGTTTGATATTTACTCCTGATCTGAAATGGAACACGTACATCAAATATGTTGCCAGGGACTCTGAGAAAATTGTAGGATACTTCTACCGCTCCAGAAGATATCTCACTTCTGATGCAATTCTCTATCTGTATAAAAGCCAAGTACGTCCAAGGATGGAGTACTGCTGCCAAATATTGGCAGGAGCTACTAAAAACAGCCTATCCTGCCTTGAAAGAGTACAACATAGACCGTGGTTTAGTAGGGTATGCCCTTTTCTTTTCCCTGCAACCTCTCTCCTACAGAAGAGACGTTGCGAGCCTGTCTTGTTTTATCGTTATTTCCATTGCAGGTGTTCGTCTGAGATCCAATCCATTTCCCCCCTCGCCAATCTTTCACAAGAAACACCCGTCTGGCTGAAACTACCGTCAATAATTTTCCCCACTCTTTATCTGTGCCTAAATCCAAACGTAGATTCCATGAGCAAAGCTTCTTTCTTAGAACTGCACGCCAGTGGAACTCTCTGCCGCTTGCCTGTTTCCCACCTGACTACAACTTGGACGCCTTCAAGTCCAACATAAACAAACTCCTGACAAACCGCCCTCTTAGATAAGACACTCTATCAAAACCATGAATACTTATGATTACTACAATACTATCTCATTGATTACTGCACACGCAATAACCCTTATCCCTGAGTGGGCTTCGGGCCTAGAAAAGTGGTGACGCCCATGTAAAAAAAAAAATTGCCCGGCTTCCGTACACCTTCTTCGCCTATTAGTCAGGTGCAGAGGTAATATCACAGGGATTCGACAGACTAACTCTTTGGTAGCGCTTAGATCGGCTGCTCCATCAACAGTTGAATAATATCGGGATGTTTGTAGTGCCATGTCACACGTGGAAACGACCCTCCACTTATCACCGGTGGGCTTTCCTGATGCAACAATTCTAGTAGCTGAAAAATCAGCTGCTGGTCTACTTGTGTTGCATATCTGCTATTCTGCATGATCATTTGTTCAGCACCCCTTACCTAAACTGAAACTCTTTAAAAATGATGACAATACAATAAAAAATTAAGCTTAAACCAGGCTTAAACTCAAACAAAACCAACTTGTCTCCTCCGTTGAAGCTTGCATTTACGAACATCCGTGGTGTAGAACTAATTTAGATAGTGTTGAAGCATTTCTCCAAACACTCTGGATATCTTAAAACTAAGTGAAACCAAACTACATTCCTCCACCCCCTCTTATTACGTTAACATGCATGCCGTAAAGACTCTGACAGACATATGCACGGACTTGGCGTCTATATTCGAAACACCCTCCCCTTGACTATAGAAACAAACCTAGAATCGGAATATCAAGCCTTTATGTGCTTTAGTCTTAACATACAACATAACATTAGCTACTTTTATTTTCTCTACCGTTCTCCTCCAACACAGGACTGCACCCTAATACAAAGTCGATGAGAGCATAGGTACAGCATTCTCCCTCGACACTAGCGCACAATTGCATGCATTTGGTAACTTCAATGTCCGCCACAGCACCTGGCTTGGATTCTCTACTGGTACAGACGCAGCTGTTAGCACAACACATAACTTCTCTATCACAGATGGTTACATTTCCAACCCGTTTCCAAGACCAGCAAGAACAACACGCATCGCTTCTAGATCTGTTTCAGACCACGGTTCCCGATGATTGTATAACAAATGCCCACAACCCACTTAGGATCGCTAATCATGCAGTAACAATGGTTGAAATCGCCATAAACTCTAGAGCCAAAACTTAAGAGCCATTGCTTTAAACAAGGAAATATTATAAAAAGTCTGACGGGGAAGCGTTCGAGGATCTCATCACAGATGCCCCATGGGGAAATATCTTTTCTCTTCCTGCTGAACAGTGCGCAGTTGATCCCTCTGAATTATTCAAAACGGCAATTGAGGCACATATTCCCACGCGGAAATTTTATAGCAAGCCCCACTTTCCCCAATGGTGTACTTCTACTTGTGCAGCTGCCTTGCGCAAAGGCAGTATGCGTATCGCAGATTTAACCGAGATAAGTCCAGTTCAAACAGACGGAAGTATATAGAAGCTATGAGTAACTGTAAGAAAGAAATAGCGACAGCTAAAAGAGAATTTACTAAAACCAAAAAATGCATCGATGCTCAGAAATTAGGAACCCGTGATTTCTGAAAATCTTCAACAGTGTTATAAATAATGGTCAATCAATAATTCCCACACTATTCAACAATCATCGGGTTGTTTGCACAGCAACCGAGAACGTAAACATGCTTGTCAGTCGGTTTGCCTCCAACTCCACACAGGACCCTGCTACTACCCCACCCTGATTTTCCTTTGCGTACGGAGGTCACCATTGACGATTTGAATATCACCCCTTCTCAGGTGCATGTTATCATAAAAAATCTTGACACTTCAAAAACATGAGGACTTAATCTCACCCCGGTTGTGATATTAAAAAATGCGGCGCCAAAGTAGCTCCAGTTCTCTCCAAAATTTACAACAAATGCCTTAATGAATCTTGCTTTCTTACTGCTAGAGAACTGCTCATGTGGTACCAGTGTGCAAGAATTATGGCAAAAGAACTGACCCATTAAATTATCGCCCCATTAGTCTCTTCCCACTTTTCGCTAAAATACTTGAGTGCATAATTAACCAAGCTCTAGTCCATCACCTTACAGGTGCGAAACTTCGGACGGACCAAAATTATGGATTTAGGCAAGCCCATACCACAGGAGATATCCTAACTGTAATTTCTGAACGTATATACCATCACTGGACAAAGCAGGGGATGGCAGAGCGGTAGCTGTAGATATATCTTAGGCTTTCGACAGGGAATGTCATAAAGGTCTTCTCAGGAAAATCAGATCATACGGTATCACTGGACGAATACCCCACATAATTAAATCCTTCCTAGATAAGAGAAAAATCCAGGTTGCCCCCGACGGTCGTATATCTAAACAATATGATATAAATGCGGGAGTGCCTCAGGGGTCTATTTTGCACCTTTATTATTTCTAATATTCAAAAATGACCTCCCTGACAAAATTGTATCTGAGATGCGTATATATGCTCATTCTACCACCCTCTATAACAGATACGACAGGAAAACAAATGAACACATATCTAAAGAAATGGCAGAACCCTAGATGATAACCTCCAATCTGTAGATGAGTGGGGACAAAATGGATGGTCTCATTCAATACTGCAAAGACTAAACTTATTCCCTTAAATAATTACAAGAAACCTTTTCTACCACCAATAGCAATGGCCAAAGACTCATTATCTGTAAGTACTTCTTTTAAACTCCTCGGCCTAACGTTCACAGGAAACATGAGTTGGAACAATTTCATTGAAAACATTGGCAGGGCCGCTGCGAAGAAGTTAGGCTCTCTCTACCGTGCTAGAAAACTACTAACGCTCGAAAGTATACTGTACCTCTATAAGGCCACCATTCGACCATGCATGTAGTATTGTTGTCAGATTTGGGCTGGTGCATCTGCTACTAGTCTCTTGTTCCTAGAAAATGTTCAAAAGAGAGTCGCCAACCTGAGACGGGACCAACAGCAATCGTATGGGGATGAATTGGAGACTGTTCACATTCGTCTTAGGAAGCCTTCCCTTTGTAATCAAAAGGACTGCTTGTTGGGTTTGAACGTGATCAGCCTCTAAAATTCATCCCCATATGACTGCTGTTGCTCCCGTCTTGTTTTTAGATTTTATGATTAAGGAAAACAAATTACTAAAAAATAAATCCCTCGATTCCAATTTTGATGAGTGAGGGCGAAACATGTCAATTGACTCGTTTGGATTTCTTTCTCCTCTATTTCCCTACTTTTATTTTTAGTCGCTATCCATTTTCCTTTTCTCCTTGGTCGTTTTTTTAATATAAAATGAATATCGAAGGAACATGTCTTCCCTTCATGATTGCCAATATATATATATATATATATATATATATATATATATATATATATATATATATATGGTGTGCGTGCGTGTGTGTGTGTGTGTGTGTGTCCGAACAGATAAAAATAAAGAGAGACTGTACATGTGTGTGAAATAGATGGAAATAAATATCAATCGATTGAAATTTCGGTTGATAAAAGGATAGATGCATCGATAGATCGAATGTTTCAATCATTCATGTTCTGTTTAATTTTAATTCACCCTCAAGAATACCTCTCCTTGTGTGTGAATAATACAATACGTTCCTAATGAGCAACTCCCGCCACATCTTATGCACCACCCAAACCGAAATCAATAACGCGATACATCACGTTATATTTTTCATTCACACGTTCGTACATTTTGAAAATTAGAATCCATTTTGAAGTTTTTTTTTTTTTTTAATTTGTTGCGTAAATTCTTTATCATGTGATCTCGTTGCCTTGTAAAATAATTTTGTATTGGTCGGTAGTAAGCCCTGTCATGCGTTAAGTACACTTCAATCTATGTAATAATATGCAAAGGAATTTCTTGTTCATACGAACCTGTACACATTTCAGACATGTTAAAATAATGAGATACTCTGACAAGCAGAAGGTGTTATTCAGTGATAAATTTAGAGTTGCTAACATAAAATACTCTCACTTTATCTGTATGAAAACGATTAAAACGTATTATTAATTCGCTTTCTCGACCGAAATAGTACATTTTAATAAAATACATTTCAGAAAAAAGATATTCGTTTCATTGCTTTGGTGATTTTGTGGCAAATATTTTACGTAAGAAGACAGAATGTTTTTATATTGGGATTCAATTCCTACACTTTTTAATAATAGAAGCATGTTATGTTCGACTTTGAAAGCATATTATATTATATTTTTTAAGCATATTTATGTTCGAATTTATAAACATATTTAGATGGCAGCAATAATTATTTTATGACTATGACTAAATTGAGTTTTCTAATAATAGAATCGACTTTTCGTATTTTAAAATTAATATTATTATTCGTTGGGTGCAATGATAATGTCGTTTTACGTTCATCGTCAAAAGATCATTAATCCTTTCATAATAAATATTATTAATCGAAATAAGACCAATTAGAGTCGGCACCTTTCTGCCAATGAGGAACAAGTTTATTTATCCTATTAGCATAGAAATCCGAAGTCCTGGAAGCGATTCTGCGATTCGGCATCATCTGGGCTTTTGAAACATTTTTCGCGCAAGAGGGTGTCGAGATGCTTGAAAAAGTAGTAATCGGTGGGTGACAGGTCCGGTTAATTTGGCGGATGAGGCAGAGTCTCGTAGCCCAAATCGTTCAGCTTTTACAAGTTCAGTTGAGTAACGTGTGGGCAAGCGTTGTCATGAAGGAGAATTGGCCCTTCATACTGACCGATCCCGAGCACATACGTGGGAACTTCTGGTGCAGTCCGTCAATTCATCGGCAGTACTTCTTCTTCGTAATCGTTTCCCCCAGATTAAAGAAGCTGCCATAAATGATACCGGCTGCAGACCACTATACAGTCGTCAGAACTTTCTCTGTTGCGATTTCTGCTTCGGGAAGTGTTTTGGAGCTTTTTCCGACATCCAACCCTGTGACGATCGTCGCCGGTTGTCGTATCATTGGGATCACTTCCCATCACATGCTACGATCCGCTCGAGAAATGGGTCGTTTTGGGGTACTTTTTTGCGCAGAAGAAACGTAGAACCCACCTCAAAACGATTTTTTGCTGTTTATGTGGCACCCATTTATCTATCTTTTTTCTTCCCTATTTGCTTTAAATGCCGACTGACTGTTGAGTTGTCGACCATGAGTTCACCAGCAACTTCTCGTGTGCGTTTTTTTTAGGATCTGCTTAAATTAAGGCTTTCAAATGTGCGTTATCAACCGCAATCGGCCGGCCGAGACCGTCTTCATCTTCGAAGCTCTCGTCATCATTACGAAATTTCTTGATCAGCCGTTGTGGCACACGTTAGTGGTTCCTGAACCAAACACACCTTGCTATTGGCAGTTTCCAGCCTTCTTTGAACTGGAACACGAAAACTGTGCGGATTAGAAGTTTGTTCATTCTGGCGAAAACCTGAAAAAATGAATAAAGTGTTGCAGAACGGTAATGAATAACAATATTCGATAGAACGAAAAACGCACATCAAAATGATATGTTACCTGGCTATATTTATCAATGCATTTATTCAGAAACATATAGTAAGATATGTGAGAAAACGATATTGTTTTTCAAAAATCTAATAGTTGCCGTAATTCATACATATACTTTTAGAAGGTGTTCTTAAATTTCCACGGCATATGATAAGTCCATATTAATATGTTAAGAATGTATGTACATATAAAATATATTACATTTAAAATTTATGTACATATAAAACATATTATTAAATGTATGTACATATAAACCATTATTCAACGTATGTACATATAAAACATATTATTAAATGTATGTACATATAAAATATATTAATCAATGTACGTACAGATAAAACATATTATTCAATGCATGTACATATAAAACATATTATTAAATGCATGTACATATAAAACATATAATTCAATGCACGTACATATAAAACATATTATTAAATGTATGTACATACAAAACATATTATTAAATGTATGTACATATAACACTTTTTATTAAATGTATGCACATATAAAACATATAATTCAATGCACGTACATATAAAACATATTATTCAATGTATGTACATATAAAACATATTATTAAATGTATGTACATATAAAACATATTATTCTATGTATGTACATATAAAACATATTATTCAATGTACGTACATATAAAACATATTATTCAATGTATGTACATATAAAACATGTTATTCAATGCATATATATATATGTAAAACATATTATTAAATGTACATACATATAAAACACATTATTAAATGTATGTACATACAAAACATATTATTAAATGTATGCACATATAAAACATATTATTAAATGTATGTACATATAAAACATATTATTAAATGTACGTACATATAAAACATATTATTCAATGTATGTACATATAAAACATATTATTGAATGTGTGTACATATAAAACATATTATTAAATATACGTACATATAAAACATATTATTCAATGTATGTACATATAAAACATATTATTAGATGTACGTACATATAAACCATATTAGTAAATGTACGTACATATAAAACATATTATTAAATGTATGCACATATAAAACATAGTATTCAATGCATGCACATATAAAACATATTATTCAATGCATATACATATAAACCATATTATTAAATGTACGTAAACATAAAACATATCATTCAATGTATGTACATATAAAAATATTATTAAGTGTATGTATATATAAAACATATTATTAAATGTATGTACATATAAAACATATTATTCAATGTACGTACATATAAAACATATTATTAAATGTATGTACACATAAAACATATTATTCAATGCATCTACAAATAAAACATATTATTAAATGCATGTACATATAAAACATATAATTAAATGTACGTACATATAAAACATATTATTAAATGTATGTACATATAAAACATATTATAAAATGTATGTACATATAAAACATATTATTCAACGTACGTACATATAAAACATATGATAAAATGTATGTACATATAAAATATATTATTTAATGTATGTACATATAAAACATATTATTAAATGTATGTACATATAAAACATATTATTAAATGTATGTACATATAAAACATATTATTAAATGTACGTACATATAAAACATATTATTCAATGTATGTACATATAAAACATATTATTCAATGTATGTACATATAAAACATATAATTCAATGTACGTACATATAAAACATATGATTAAATGTATGTACATATAAAACATATTATTAGATGTATGTACATATAAAACATATTATTAAATGTATGTGCATATAAAACATAATTTTAAATGTATGTACATATTAAACATATTATTCAATGTATGTACATATAAAACATATTATTAAATGTATGTACATATAAAACATATTATTTAATGTATGTACATATAAAACATATTATTCAATGCATGTACATATAAAACATATTATTAAATGTATGTACACATAAAAATATAATTCAATGTACGTACATATAAAACGTATTATTAAATGTATGTACATATAAAACATATTATTCAATGTACGTACATATAAAACATATTATTCAATGCATGTACATATAAAACATATGATCAAATGTATGTACATATAAAACATATTGTTCAATGTACGTATATATAAAACATATTATTAAATGTATGTACATATAAACCATATTATTAAATGTGTGTTAATATAGAACACATTATTAAATGCGTGTACATATAAAACATATTATTAAATGTATGTACATATTAAACATTATTTACTGTATGTAAATATAAATTTTTTAAATGTATGCACATATAAAACATATTATTAAATGTGGGTACATATAAAACATTATTCACTGTATGTACATATAAATTTTTTAATGTGTGTGCATATAAAACATTATTCAATGTATGTACATATAAATTTTTAGATGCCGGTGCATATAACACATATCACATACTGGAATTAAAACTTGTTTAATACAAAAGTATATAAAGTTTTTAAATGTAAACATATACGTCGTCGTCCCAGTCTATAACAAACTACGAATAAAGTGTGTCTCCCTTTTTTCTTATAGTGATTGGAATTGTATATGCGTGTCTCTTAAATATATGTATAATGACGCGCAGTGTTGTCAAGTGGGAGTAACTAACAACGTGTCATATTGCGATAAGTGAATGCGTTTTCATCATGTGTTAACACTATCAGCAGAACGAAGCAATGTTCACTGCGTGTGTGTGCATGTTTGGCTCATGCATAACTGTTCAATAAAACGTCGTAAGTATGGTTAATATAAGCAAGAGTTGAATAAAACTGTCTACATATTTCATAGATCAAGATATACACCTCTTTATAATTTCATATAATGAGTTTTATTTGTTCGCCGGCGATTGATACTCCATTTGACCGCTGAGAAAAAAGACCTTTCCATGCAGAAAAAAAACCCATAAAAATTCGGATTCTACTAGTGAACTCTTCTTTAGATCTATTCAGAGCACATAGAGTCGCACGGCCAGATAATTGTTACATCTTTGTCCTAAGTTTTCTTAGCTTCCCTACGGTAATAAATCATCGATAATGTCGCCAAGCAAACCTCTCGGTTACTAAACCATACAAAACCTTAATATGACCAAATTATCTCCGTTTCCAGAAGCTGCTTAGGCTGGTTTTTACGTTAATAAAAGGTTAACTTTTAATTGTAGACATTTTGTCACCGTAAATATTTTCCATTTTTTCTTTCAACTATTTAACTTGATTTCCCTTCACAATTATTGTACTTTGTACCTATTTGTCCTAGTCATGCAAACTGTATAGCTAACCCAGCTAAAGTACAGTCCCGGCAAAAAGAAAGTCCGCACCTGTAATTTTTTTCAAAAACTGCAAATTTAAGCAAAATTAAAGGTAACTGTTTAAACAAACTATACCTCATTTGATTCGCCTTTTATTCCTCTATAATTTTAACTGTTCATATCTTACTTTTAATTGAAATAATCTAGTGATCACATCAATTTAAAGAATAACTTTAAATTAAGGAGGCAAAAAAAATGTCCGCAGCAACAAATTCGCTTAAAACTAGCTTAAATTATTGTCCCTAAATCAGTATAAAATATCCACTAACAGGCAAACATGCATCTCCAATCGTAATTGGTGTTGTTGTTCCAAATTATACAACGTAACATTTAGTCCATATACCAAGACTTTCACTTAGTGATCGTCAGGTGCTCATTATTATCCACCTTTCTGAAATGTGATGAATAACGGTACAAAAAACTGTGCAAAAGCAACAAAACACCGGCAGTGTTCGAGATGCCCCTAAATCTGTTCGTACTAGGGTTACTCTTTACAGGAAAGACAATAATATAAAGATCCACAGCCTAAGAAACAGATTTGAAACGGCTCCCCAAATCCACGAAGAGTGCAATCTTGTTAAAAGGTGCTCTTTTTCTACTGTCAAGGACAGATTAAAGGAATTTAATTTGCGAGGACATGTTGCAAGACGCAAGGCGATAATTTCTGTAAAGAACAGAAAGCGCCGCCTGGACCCCGTCAGATGCAATGAAGATCACGACTCTTCATATTGGTAAAAGATGCTTTATAGTGACGAAAACAATTTCAATAGACTAGGCAGTGGTGGTAGGCAGTACGTCTGTTGTAGCAAAGATGAAGAATTTTATCCTAGGTGCTCAGTTTTAACGCTGCAATGTAATGGAGGGTCAGTTTTGGTGTGGGGCATTATTAGTACCAATGGTCCAGGGCCTATAGTTCGCTTATAAGGTCGAATTAACTCGACCAGGTACATTAATATGTTGACTGAGTATTTTTTACCCTACTTTAGTCGGAATTTAGATGATAATCCCATCTTCATGCAGCATAGTGCCTCCATTCACGCAGCTGGAAATGTCAGCAGGTTTCTGGAATAGCATGTTTTCCGTGTATCTGCACAATCTCCCGACCTCAATCCTATCGAAAGTGTATGGCATTACATCAAGTAACAGGCGCGCAATGATAAAATTTCAAATTTGGAAGAACTTTGGACAAAAATTAAAGAAAAGTGGGATGCTGCTCTTTCACCAAGAAATTCCCAAAAGATTGCAGGCTGTCAAATTGCAGAAAAAGCTATGCTACTAAATATTAACTAGTTCATTGTGTTCCTCTTGTATTTGTGTGGCACTAATGTCCACTGAAATTTGAATACTCATCATTCATTGGCATTTGTAATTAATTTCCACTTGGAGTTTATCATTTGTGTTGCCCTAATAAGATACACAAACCTACATTAAAAAACTACCTCGTATCTAACATTGCCCTCGAGCGGAGGTATAAGACAACCGTTTTGATATTTTTAATAGTTAAAAAATATTTACTTCTATTAATTTTATTGAGAAACATCATTACATTCATGGCATTTAGTTTATAGCAATTTAGTTCGATTAATAATTTAATGACCAGTTAACGATACCGCAATAATTGAACTGTATTGAACATAAAAATAAATAAAAATGATTGTTGACATTGACACTTTGATTTGAGTTGTTTCCCCATATTTATTTCAGCAGATTTAATGATGGATGACGAAAACACTGCGATTCGCTTAGTCGTAAAATGTGATTATTTTAATTTAAAAAACACACGTGTCTGAAAGCAGACACCATCAAAGCAATAGAAATGAAAGAGAGAATTGGAAAGGAATAACTCAGGAGAACAAGAAAATTTCTGAAAACTAAATTATATAGCAGAAACCTAATAAAAAGTATGAAACACATTGACCGTTCATTTGATGGACTAAAAAAGAACTGAAACAGGTCGATCAAAAGACTAGGAAACCTATGACCATGCATAACGCACCAAACCTGAAGAACGATGTTAACCAACTCTACGTAAAAAGGAAAGACAGTGATAGGAAACTTGTTTGTAAAGACTGAGTGAATGACACCAAAAACACTAGAAAATACATAATGAAAAGAGAATTATGGCAGCGAGAGACACTGAAAAAATAACAAAACAGAAAACTGAGAGAGAAAGAATAAGGAAATATGAGAAAAATGGGAAGAGAAAATACTACACGAAAGATCCGTAAGTATGAGAAAAAGAGGAGAATAGCGAAAACACTTGGATATGGATGCGGAATGGGCACGTAAACCAAGAAAGTGAAACCGTAACAACTACAGCGCAAGATAACTCGATAAGAACCAGCTTATCTCAGCTTTTCTCATCCTTATGAATCTTCCATGTAGTTGAAGAAATTGTAATCAGAGGAATGACTGGAAAGATACAGCGAATATTAATAATAAAAACAGCTGAAATATTAAGCCTATTGAACCTTTAATGTGGATACTAAGACATATAAGCCAAATGCGCGGGCCAGACAAACTGCTGCAGTAGCAAAAATTGAATCAAGAACATTGAAGCGACATATCTATAAGTTCTCTAACCCCAGACATTCCTTCTTTACCACATCACGCCCCCCAAAAGAGTGAGACAGAGTAGTCAAGAAGGAAGAGAAGACCGAGGAGAGAGCAGTGACCAGACCCCCGCTGGACAAGTGCAAAGAGAACTGGGACCTTGGGGAGGTTTATTTCCACTCAAATTCCAGTGAAGACAATTACCGCTGCTAGTGAGAAATCAATGGTAAGGGACCGTTGCAATAATACAAAGTCGTTTGCAAATGTTATCGAAAGAGGTGGAGAGTACTGGAAACCTGGGGATACTTTCTTTCATTTTGCTTCCAGGGAACGCCACACGTTGTTATCAAGGAATGATCTTTGATAGCTTGTGTTAAAGCTCTTTGTGAGCAAAAAAAAAAAAAAACAGAAACAGAGAAGGTTAACAAGCTCCTCCCACATATCCCAGCAAAACCAATCACAGACTTTAACAACCTAATCTACGCAGGCGCCAAAATGGTAAGTATGAATCTCAAATTAGAAAAAAAAAACGGGGAAAAGCGGACCGACAAAACCTGGATGGGGAATAAGACTAGAAACTCAAATACGCAAACATAAAAAAGAAGCTAAAATGATCAAGAGGAAGAAAGCAATGTGGAGAAAACGGAACATTGGAAATGTAACTGACAAGGGGAAGCTAAACAAGAAACATGAAGAACTGTACCAAAAAATAAAAGCAAAAGAAGCGAGATTGAGACGAATAGATATAAATCTTAACAATGCAAACAAAACAGAACATTTGAAACTAATGAAAGCCAATTCTACCAAAATGTGAACGGAAGAAAAACAAAAACAGAACAACCAAATCCGACAGAAACAACACTCTACTGGACTAAAATATGGGAAGAGCGACGAGATCACAATAGAAATGCCGAATGGCTGAAAGACATGAAAGAAGAGTTACAACAAATAGAAGAAGGAACAGTGAATGAAATCAGCAAGGAAACTCTAAAGAAAACCGTAGGAAAGAAGGCAAAATGGAGAGCACCAGGGCGCGAGGGATACAAGCATACTGGTTCAAAATGTTCACAACCTTACACGAAATGCTAGCCCAAAACCCGAGAAGATGTATACAGGAAGCAAGCGTACCAGACTGGATGACAAAAGGTAGACCTACACTGCTACAGAGGGGCACGGGGAAAGGACCCGTCCCTAACAACTATAGACCAATCACGTGCTTATCAACTATGTGGAAGATACTGACAGCGCAACTGAGGGAACAAATCTATCACTCCCTGAATAAACATGGACTCATCCTCGAGGAGCAGAAAGGATGCCAAAAAGGAAAAAGAGCAACACATGGCCTGCTATATATAGATCAAAAGATGCTAAACGAGGTAAAAAAAAGAGGAAAAAGAATTTAGCCATGGCATGGATCGACTACAAAAAGGCCTACGACAGGATCCCCCAAGCATGGATAATAGAATGCCTAAAAATGTATAAAATACCAAGGGGGGTCACCAACATCGGCTGTCAATTCCAGTCTCCATGTTTTCATTGCAGATATCTTTCAAGGAGACTCACTATCACCACTACTGTTCATCATAGCCATGGTGCCCTTGAACAGTATTCTGAGAAAGTGCCAAGCCGGATACAAGTTCTCCCATACAGAGGAAAAAGTGAACCAGCTGATGTACATGGACGATCTGAAACTTTTTGCAAGGACCGAAAAGAAGCTAGAGATACTAATTAGCACTACCAGAATCTTCAACCAAGACATCCTGATGGAATTTGAAATGGAAAATTCCGCACAACTAGTTATAAGAAAGGAAAAACTGGAAACGACAGAAGGCGAAACCAAACAGAAATGAGGGCACTGGGGGAACAAGACGACTATAAATACTTTGGAATTCTGGTAGCGAACACCATCAAAGCAACAGAAATGAAAGAGAAAATTCGAAAGGAATGCCTCAGGAGAACAAGAAAACTCCTGGAAACTAAATTATATAGCAGAAACCTAATAAAAGGTATAACTACATGGGCAGTATCACTAGTAAGATATTCTGGACCGTTTATAGGGTGGACAAAAGAAGAACTGGGACAACTCGACCAGAAAACCAGGAAACTCATGGCTATGCAAAATGCACCCAAAGGACGATACTGACATACTCTACGTGAACAGGAAAGACGGCGGGAGAGGACTGATCTGCATAGATGACTGTGTGAAGGATACGAAAAAAGAACTAGAAAAATACATAATGCAAAACACTGAAAGGATAATTATGGCAGCGCCAGACACCGAAAAAAAAATAACAAAACAGAAAACAGAGAGACAAACGACAAAACGAGAAAAGAGAAATAGGAAGAGAAACGACCCCACGAAGATTTATAAGAATGACAAAAGATGAGAATAACGAAAACACCTGGACATGGATGCGAAAAGGACATATAAATCGAGAAACTGAATCCCTAATAACGGCAGCACAAGATAACTCGATAAGAACCAACCATATCAAAGCAAGGATCGATAAAACACAAGAAAACAGCAAATGCAAACTCTGTGGTAAGAGAGACGAAACGATAAACTATATAGTAAGTGAATGCAACAAACTGGCCCAAAAGGAATACAAAAACAGGCGTGACCAAGTGGGGAGGGCGGTGCACTCGGAATTATGCAAACGACTGCGTTTTGAGCGTACAGACAAATGGTACAAGCATAAACCCGCAACAGCACTCGAAAACGAGAACCACACAATCCTATGGGACGTGGACATAGAGACGGACAAACCCACCCAAGCAACCTTCTTAGTGACACACAATATGGTTTCCGCTCTGCAAGATCTACCGCAGATGTGCTGACGGTTATATCCCACAGGATTAGTGAATCTCTTGACAAAGGCTTCCTTTCTAGGGCAATTGCTCTTGACATATCAAAGGCCTTTGACAAAGTATGGCATAAGGGTCTACTTCACAAGATTTCCAGCTACGGTATAACTGGAAATGTTTTCTCAATCATTAAATCATTTCTCTATGATAGGCTCATAAGAGTAGTGGTAGATGGACAAAAATCGGAGGCCTGCAATATAAATGCTGGAGTCCCTCAGGGGTCAATCCTCGGCCCAACTCTCTTCCTGATCTACATCAATGACCTCCCTAAACACATACTTAAATCATTCGTTGACATCTATGCTGATGACACGACCATCTACGGCAACACATCAAAGGCTGTAAATGACGAAGTTCTCTCGGATTCTCTCTCCTCTGATCTCGAGCGCGTGGTTCAGTGGGGGAAGATGTGGCTAGTTACCTTTAATGCATCTAAAACCAAACTCCTATCCTTACATCATCAACGCTCTGATCCCCAGCTGGCATCAATTGTGATGGATGGCTCTCGTCTGGGTGAGGCCCCGTGTTTTGACAAGCTTTTGGGTTTGACCTTTACTCCTGATCTGAAGTGGAACACGTACATCAAGTCTGTTGCCAAGGTCGCAGGAAAGATGGTGGGATCCTTCTACCGCTCCAGAAGATATCTCACTACTGATGCAATTCTCTATCTATATAAAAGCCAAGTACGGCCAAGGATGGAATACTGTTGCCATATCTGGGCAGGAGCTGCCAAAAACAGCCTATCATGCCTTGACAGAGTACAAAATAGACTTCGTGGTTTAGTGGGGGATGCCCTTTTCTCTACCCTGCAACCTCTCTCCCACAGAAGAGACGTTGCGAGCCTATCCTTGTTTTATCGTTATTTTCATGGCAGATGCTCGTCTGAACTCCAATCCCTGGTCCCCCCTCGCCAAACTTTCACGAAAAACACCCGTCTAGCTGAATCCACTGTGAAAAATTTCCCCCACTCTATATCTGTGCCTAAATCAAAACGCGGATTTCATGAGCAAAGCTTCTTTCTTAGAACTGCACGCCTGTGGAACTCTGTTCCGTCTGCCTGCTTCCCTCCGGACTACAACTTGGATGTCTTCAAGTCTAATGTTAACAAATTCCTAATGAACCACCCCCCTAATTAAACACTTCATAAAATCTCCTCACTAACGTGATGTACTTGCAATAACCCTTATCCCTGAGTGGCTTCCGGGCCTTGATAAGTGGTGATCACTGTGTAAAAAAAAAAAAAAAAAAAAAGACCAAATGCCGTAATAATTAGCAAGAAAGAAAAATCCTGTCAGTCGTAGACTTTGCTGTCCCAGCTGACCACAGGGTGAATATGAAAGAAAAGGAGAAACGAAGCAAATACACAGAGCTAGGCAGAGAGTTAAAAGGGATTGTGATGATGAAGAAAATCAAAATAGTACCGATAATAGTAAGAGCACTAGGAACAATTCCGAACAAATTCGAAAAAAAATAGCAGAAATTGGAATCAGAGGAATAACTGCAGAAATACAACGCCTAACGATAAAGAAAACGGCTGAAATATTAAAGAACCCCCTAGAATGTGGGGAATAACACAAGACAATATAACAAAGAAGCGTTACAGGGATGAAGAACGCCGAAGCTGCATATCAACAAGTTCTATACCACCATCATGCATCCACCCGTGTCTCATCACCGCCCCCCAATAGAAAAGTGATACCTAAGAGTCGAGAAGGGTCAAGGAGGATGGAAAGACCGAGGAGAGAGCGCTGGCCAGACCTCCGCTGGACAAGCGCAAAGAGAACGGGAATCGTGGGGGATGCTTAGTGCTACTCAAATTCCAGTATAAAGCAATGCCCACTACCAGCGAGAAATCAATAGTATGAGGCTGGTGCGATGACGCAGTTTCATTTGCAAATGCTATCGAGGGAGGTGGAGAGAGCTGGACGTCTTGGGAGACTTGTTGTCACTCAGCTTCTAAAGAACACCACAGGTCTCCAAACCGATCGTTTGTTGACTTGTGTGAAAGCTCCATGCGAGCCAATAATAATAATAATAATAATAATAATAATAATAATAATAATAATAATAATATTAATAATAATAATAATAATAATAATAATAATCAATCGTTCTCTATATTGTGAGTTTTGAAAGCAATGAAATGTATCTAATATAAAAGAAAACACTATATAGTAATAAAATATTATATTGCCACATTTTTAAACGGTCAAAATAAACGATAATGATGCTTTTACCCTAAAGAAAACAATTGACTCAAAATTTTCTACAAATCTTCTAAGCTTAGAAGATTCTATAGAAAGAATCTAGTAAGTCTGATATCTCGTTCGCGTTGTTTCTTTTTTATGAAGAACTTGTTTCTAAATTTTAAAATAAACCAATATTGATTTCGAACCATCTGGATATTAATCGTAATTAGCAGATGAATGAAAAAAACATAGAAAGTTTTAAGAACAAGCCAAAAAGATTGACAAACATATACTGGTGTAGTATCTGTAGATCTCATGTGACGTGTTCTTAAATGAATGAAATACATAATTGCTATAAGCACTGGGTATACTTATTAGGTGACCACTGCAACATGCTTCGTCAGCTGTCAACGTGATGAAATGCATTAGCCATTTATTAACGAAACGACTTATCACCGAATAAGTCATACATAAGAAAAAAGACGCAGCTATATAAGAGATAAACATCAAACAGGATAACATACCTTGCCCCCCCCCCACATACAAACTCACACACACACATACATACATACATACATATATATATATATATATATATATATATATATATATATATATATATTTATTAAAATTTCCTTAAGGCCTTATCGTCTGACCCTCTAAGAGGAAACGTCAGAATGATTAATTAAAAACTAAGAAACGAATGAGGAAAGAAGGCAGTTTGGTTTCAGTTGGAAGACCAGTGAGAAAAAAAAAATGATAAATATTTCTTTCTTCTTGTGATAAATATTTAAAAAAATTAATTACTAAGAAGTTTGGGATTATAACAAATTTGGATAAACATATATTTAATTATTCTTCTTATGTTTTGTCCAATACGGAAGAATTTGTTTTATCTGCTGGCTTACAATTTTGCATTCCTCCCCTTTATGTCGATAAAATTTCAATATTTAGTGAAATTGAATTATTATATACTCAATTAAAACACCATTCACCTATCTCTACTGATGAATTAACTAGTGTTAAAATTCAGTTGGGCGAATTAGGTCGGAGGTTTTCTGCCATGAATACTAAATCTAGTGATTTTGTTTGGCAGAAAAATCATTTTGAAGCGGCAAAATTAATTAGGTCTAATTCCGACATTTATCTTTCTCGCCCGGATAAAAGATCGGGCGTTGTTATACTTAACAAAACGGATTATATCTCCAAAATGTTACAAATCTTGGACGATAAAAATAAATTTCTCCGGTTGGGTGATTTAAGCCATGATGACACTTTCCGTATGGAAATAAAAATCCAGAAAAGATTTCTTCAACTTTATAAAAGCGGGTTTATTTCTAAGGAGATTTATGATAGAATCCGACCCATTGGCTCTCAAAGGCCTAGAATGTACGGTTTACCCAAGGTTCATAAACCTAACATTCCTCTGCGACCCATTTTATCTATGTTGGGTTCTGCACAACACGAACTTGGGAAATGGTTGGTTGATCTTCTTAAACCTGTGCTTTCTTTTTATTCGGTCCATTGTATCTCGGATTCTTTTCAATTCGTGTCTCATATACAAACATTATCTTTATCTAAAAATACCGAGTTCTTGGCTTCCTTTGACATTAATCGTCTTTTTACTAATATACCTTTGGATGAAACCATTGGTATTTGTGCTGACTATCTATACCGTGGCCCCTCAAAATCTCCACAATTTCCTGAACGAATTTTCGTTTAACTGATGGAACTTGCTACTAAATCAGTCTCCTTTGGTTTCAACAACATTATGTACCGGCAAATTGACGGAATATCTATGGGTAGCCCTCTTGGTCCTTCGCTAGCCAACATTTTCGTTGGATTTTTGGAAAACGAATTATTTTCCAAAATTACTAAGCCAACATTCTATACACGCTACGTTGATGACACTTTTGCATGCTTTCCCTCACGGAGTAAAGCTGAACAGTTTCTTCGTCTTCTTTGCAACTTGCATCCATCGTTACAATTTACTATGGAGGTCGAGGACTGTGGCTCTCTCCCATTCCTCGATGTTCGTGTTTCTAAAGTTGGTTCTACGTTTGAGACCTCTGTATATAGAAAACCTACATTTACAGGGCTCTATCTTAATTGGTTGTCCTTTGCCCCTCAGTCTAGAAAAATAAACCTCATTTGCGCTCTTACACATCGTGCACTTATGATTTGTTCACCAAACCGTCTTGATACGGAACTTGGTGAAATCACAAATATTTTTCTTAGCAATGGATATCCCATAAATATAATAAAAACTACTATTGAACGTAAGATTGCTACATTTAATAGTGTTAAACGTATTGGTCCATCACGTTGTCCCATTTATTTAAAATTACTATGGTTAGGTCCTGTCGGCCTTCATATTCTTAAAAGGATTTCTTCTGCTACTCAACGTTGTTTTCCAGCTACTATGCTTAGAGTAGTTTACACAGCTCGAACCTTTTTCTCTTCTTTTCGTAAAGATGTTTTGCCAACCATTCAAAAGAATTCTGTTGTTTATAAATTTGTTTGTCAGTGCGGAGCTGACTACGTTGGCAAAACATCCCAAAGATTAGAAATGAGAATATCCCAACATATCCCTCGGGATATTCGACTACACCAGGTTTCGAGAACATCCGGGCACTCCCAAGCTCATGAGTCCGCCATTGGTAATCACCTGATGAGTATAAATAGGTGTTCTTATCAATATTCCGATGGGGGGGTCTGTTTTATACAGTGCGAGGTCGAACTATCATCTCAATATCATTGAGGCGTTAGTCATTAATAACTCTCGACCTAGCCTGTGTAGACAAATATTTTGAAACATCAGTTGGAGATATTTATTGATTTAAAACCACCTGAACAGTGAGATTTTTTTTCTCACTGGTCTTCCAACTGAGACCAAATTCCCTTCTTTCCTCATTCGTTTCTTAGTTTTTAATTAATCATTAATTAATCATTCTGACGTTTTCTCTTAGAGGGTCGGATGATAAGGCCTTAAGGAAATTTTAACAATTCCACCTGCCCGTTTTTTTTTTTTTTTCGGTATTTAAATTGAATTATGTTTCCTCTGAAATTTCTCCTTCCATTTTGCTGTACCAAAAATTTACTTTATATATATATATATATATATATATATATATATATATATATATATATATATATATAATGTAATTCTTGGTTCGTTCAAAATGATAAAAACATATTTCTACGTTACCAATTTAATTGAAATTTTCAGAAAATCTATCTCTAAAGTCAAGGAATGTTTGCATGTTATTAAAATGAATTAAGATCGCAAATTATAAAAAATATATTAAATAAAATCAAAATATTTTTCTAACTGCGAGACTGCCCGCCATTTCATTTCTGATAGAAATGAGCCTTCCACGTTCACCACACGTTGACAACTTTCGAATTACAACATTTAACTATTCATTTAATAGATGGGCAAAAGAAAAAAAAATTCTTATTTTTTAAATTATATATATATATATATATATATATATTTACTTTAACCTTACAATTAAATAAAAAAAACATATCATAAAACTTTAATTAAACTTTGAAATACGATTTTTTAAAAATAGCGCGGATCGGTAAGTGCACTAGCACAATTTGTTTATCTTAATTTTTTTTTATTTTTAAAAGCTTTCCTGGCGAAGCCTACCTAAAATAAATTTGTCTAATTCTTAATTTCTTATGTTATTGAAAAAAAAAAAGCATCCCGGAATTTTGATAAGATTTTCCATTAAGGCCCGTCTCACGTCCGTATATAACAAAATACTTTTTTGGGTGGCCGTTGGGTTCCATAGCGACTTAAAATAGCGCGGATCGGTAAGTACACTAGCACCATTTGTTTATCTTAATTTTTTATTTTTAAAAGCTTTCCTGGCGAAGCCTACCTAAATTAAATTTGTCTAATTCTTAATTTCTTATGTTATTGGAAAAAAAGAAGGTAAATATGAAGAATTACTCCACCCTTGAAAATTCCTTTAAAATTAGCACTCTTAAATGTTTTCGGGGTCGCTGAAAACGAAGATAACGTTTAAAATTACAGCAAACGAGTAGTTTCCAAGGTATGAAGGAATGTAAATTCTAAAATAGTGGGGGATCACTTTTCCATAATAATTTAACGTAAAATAATCACCCACTGTGTGGCCACGATATTTGGGGGGGGGGCTTTCTTCCAACCCTTGGGAAATCCTTTCAAATTACCTGTTTAAAACACCCAAAACATTCCCCTCCCCTCCACCGCCTCCCACCAAATGTAAACAGAATGTTTGTAAAATATTAAACAGTTCTTTTGTTCGGTTAATGTCGGCACGTTACTTATGTTAAAACAGTTAAACTGCATAAGCACCTGTTAAAAACTATACAAATTCTATAATTTAATATCCCCTCAAAAAACAGAACGAAAAACAAACAGGCAATTCCCTCCTAAAAAAAAAAATACCAGTGAGTGCATTTCTTCATATCTTGGAAACAACGTGTTTACTGGAATTTTAAAGGATTTTCCGAGGGTGGAAAAAAAGTCCACCGACCCCCAAAAAATCGTAACAACAAAGTGGGTGATCATTTTATATTAACTTATGATAGAAAAGTTATCCCCACTTTTTTGCAGAGGCATCAGATCTTGTGGGATTATTCATTCTATATACCCTCACAAGCATATTCGATACTACGGATATCGGCCTATATAGAGATAACGGACTAGCTATAATAAAAAAACTCCAACAAAGTCAAGGGAGAAAACTTTAAGAAAATCATACACAAAGAAATGAAAAAATTAGGCCTAAAAGCGGACGCATCAGCTAACATAAAAATAACAAACTTCCTGGACGTCACGTTGCTCTTAGATAAAAACACATATGAACCATACTTAAAAGATAACGCTACTCCAATTTACGTAAACCCTAAGTCCAACCACCCACCATCAATTATAAAACACATTCCTAACTCGATCGTAAGTAGACTTAGTAATAACTCAAGCGATGAAAATGCATTTAACAGGTAACCCAATACCTACGAAACAGCCCTACAAAATAGTGGATACAAAAATATCGATATCAAATATAAGCAACAAAACACCAACAGCTATAATAAAATTAAAAATAGAAGAAAAAGAACTATAATTTGGTATACGGCCGCATACAATCAAATGTTAAAAACAAAACTTGGCAAGAAATTTCTAGATCTTATTCAAAAACACTTTATGCATTTCCGTCGATCAAATTAAATACTTTGCAAACAGTGACTTTCATTTTATGATTTAAAAAGCAATTACTGATTTTTTTCATTTAACAAAATGAGAACGTTTTCAGTTTGAATAAAATTGAATTGTAACATGCTTATATTAATAAATAAACACTGTAACAATCGAATTCATGTATTATAATATATTTAGATAACAACAGCAATCATTTTTATGGAGAATGAAGGGGTCATTTTTTTTACTAATATTATTAATCCTGACAAACATTTATTATTTATTTAAAAGAAACATTATAATTAACAAAACTGATGTAGAAAGCACGGTGGAATTTTCACGAGATCGCATTAGTTGTTATTATTATTATTATTATTATTATTATTATTATTATTATTATTATTATTATTATTATTATTATCATTATTATTATTATTATTATCATTAGTAGTAGTAGTAGTAGTAGTAGTAGTAGTAAAAGGAATAGTTGTGAGAGTGGTAGTAATAGTTTGTTTTTGCTGTGACGCAATGTCTTTTTATGCCAAAAATTTTCAAACTAGAAAAAATCCTAAAAAAATATATCAATCGAAATTTATTTCAGAACTCTCATTCTTTGCTCTTGAATCCGGGGAATTTATACGAGACAAACTAAAAAAAAAGAAGCAAAACAAAGATCAGGAAGAATATTCTTCTTGTGGTGGTTTGCAGGCCATTACCTCTCCAAATAACCGCATACCTTACCAAAAATCTACACCGGTTCCGTTTTTTTTCTTCTTCAAAGAGATACCAGGAGTCAGATAAAATTTAAAATGAAATAAAACATAAGATTGCACTCGAATACAAAATAGAACAATAACAAAGCGACAAACAATATAAAAAATAGAAAATGACGGAAAGAAAAACAAAAGCTGCTTTTCATAAGAGACAGCCACAGAATGTGCGCGTTTATCGCGGAAAACACTGTTGCAACTTTAAACAAGACCAACCAAAAGAAAAGAGCTGTTACAATATTGAGAACTAGCAAATATACCCGGGCTTTGCGTAGGACATGGCTGCACGCAGATACCCGAGCGCAGAGCGAAGTACCGACCTGTACATTTAGCTTTTACCTTAAAAATAGTGTACAGTATTCCTAGATCGGAAACTATCATCATGTCAGGTTTGGTCATGATCGGTTAAGTGGTTTCGGATGAAGGAGAGACTATATACATAGATTATGACTTTGACATGTGACATTGAAAAATGGTGTGCAACATCCATGAGTGGTGGACCATCATCATACCAGGTTTGGTGCCAATCTGCCCGGTGGTTTGGGATGTAAGGGAAACACAGACACGCACGCGCAAACACAAACACACACACACACACACATACGAATGCTACTATGTATATATATATATATAGAGAGAGAGAGAGAGAGTGACAGACAGACAGACTGACAGACAGATGGATAGATAGATACATAGTAAGAAAGTATATATATATATTATATTTTATAACTTACTACCTAGCTTCACATACGTATTGAGCACTGTTGAAGTAAATACTTAAAGTTTACGCATAAATTTATACTTTCGTATATTAATTTATGTAGTTAAATGAAGTACTTATATAGATAGATAGATCTATAGAGAGAAAATAGATAGACTACTAAGCCATACAAGTGACATTTAAAAAATCCAAGTTAGAATATATTTAGAAATTGTAATTTCTACTGCACTGTGACAAAACAAAAATGCTATACAAAATCTGCGTGACAGACCAAAATAAAAATGGATTTTAAATATTTGTATGACATACTAAAATAAAAATTGTATTTGAAAACGAGTTATCAAAGAATAGAGTCTCCTATGAAGAGACTTATATTGTACGTGTGTTCATGTGTTTTGAGAATGTGAGAGAGAATATATAATTATTTTAACAGCTAGACAACGCAGCTCATAAGGCTTATGAAAACCAACAAACTGGAAGTCCAAGATTCGGGTTTTACCCCGATCTATTAGACACATCCGAACTCAGGATTTGAAACAGGAGCGTTTTGCATGCGAGGCAAGCACTCTACCAACTGAGCAAACACATCGCACAAAAGAAGCTCTTCTTAACTATCACAGAGCTAATAAACCGAAACGATATCCTACAGTGGAATACATCTACATTCGTCCCGTACAAGCGAGGTGATCATCGCGACCAGCTATAACCTAAATCGATGACTCTCTAGTAGGATTTTTATACTCGCTAAAGATGTCATCTCGACAAGTTTACCTAGCGAGCAATAAGCGATATGATTTTCAGAATGTGAGAGAGAATATATAATTATTTGCACAGCCAGACAACGTCGCAGCTCACAAGAGCCATGAAAGCCAACTAACCGGGTTGTTTAACCGGGTTAAAACTTTGGCTATAGCTGGTCGCGATGATCACATCGCTTGTTCGAGACCAGCAGTAGGTGTATTCCAGTGTCGGATTTCGTTGCGGTTTATTTATGCGTGATAGTTAATAAGACTTTCTTGTGAGAGGCGCGTTTGCTTAGTTGGTAGAGTGATTGCCTCGCATGCAAGAGACTCGGGTTTCGAATCCTGAGTTCGGATTTGTCTAAATTGTGAGCCTAAATGAGGGCGAAACTCGAGTTTTGGACTTCCGATGTGTTGGCTTTCATGGCTGTTGGGAGCTATGACCGTTGTCTGGCCGTGGAAATATCTCTCTCTCTCTCTCTCTCTCTCTATATATATATATATATATATATATATATATATAAATGTCTTCATATATGGTCGGGAGAATCGAACCCGTCAATAAAGTCATCTTTGACTAAACGAGCAAGGTAAAAACAATACGACCAAATTATACCGCGAGAAATATCATTAAAACATAAAAGTTAATTTTAAGTGTCGGGACGTCTGTCTATAGTGATGTAATTATTCCTTTTTGTATGAAATTGTATGCGATTATCATTAGTTATAAATGTGTGTAAATGTTGGCACTGGAAAAATAGAATGTAGTAAGCCACGGAATCATATATTTCCTTTGCAGAGACCAGATAATTAGTTACGTAATAACATCACTATTTAGTGTACGAGCAGACCGTGGAAGCGATCATCTTATATAAGACACGAAATATACCCTACGATGTTCTTACACTGTATTTGTCTATACCGATGAACACCTCCTCGATCATGCCTCAAAAGAAATAGTCAAGACAGTGATACTCGGCGAGAAGAGCGTCGACAAGTTTAGCGATCAATGTGGATGACGTTGTTTACCAGTTAATCATTAGCCATTTTAAATAATTTAAGTCTTACTGGAAAATCCTAAGATGTTCGGTGTTTGCTTCATCTATCAAATCCATGCCCACGCTTCGTAACAGCTCCCGAATTTTGTTCAACTTTTGCGCATGTTCTGCTGGAATAAAGTGGCAGAAGCATGTATACATATATGTACCCAATATATATAATGTCTATATCTAAACAGATTTATACAAGTTAGAATAGCATTTCACTCAAGGCAAGACAATTGTTAAACAAAATGTCTTTACTATAGGATTTAAAGATAAAGGTGCAAGATTCAATTTGAAATGTATTTATCTTCAAAGTGCACTTTTATAAATTTTACAAAGTAAGGTATGAAATTTAATTTAAAGTGTATCAAAAAATTACCTTGGATTTATTTTATGTAATATACATTCTGTTGCACGTTTTAAAAAAAATCATTGAAAATTTTATATCTATATCATTAATGGCTGGCTGAAAGATAATGTTTTTAAATGACAACAGCATGATAAATCCAAGGTAATTTTTTGATTCAATTTAAATTAAATTTTTATACCTTTCTTTGTAAAATTTATATAAGTCTACTTTGAAGATAAATAAATTTCAAATTGAATCTTGTAACTTTATTTTTAAAGCCTATTGTAAACACATTTTGTTTAACAATTTTCAAGCCTGAAATTGGATGAAATGCTTTTCTAACTTGTATCTTATCTTTTTAAGATTATATTTTAAAACTCTCCTTGTCTCTATTTCAGTTTATATTTCTCCTCACGCCATAACTCATTTTTGCAACGGCCTCTTTGTATTATTACAGGTCTGAATATTCTCTCTGTTTCAGTTTGTATATCTCCTCACAGCACAACAAATTTTGGCAACCCGCTCTTTGCATTATTACAGGTCTGAATATTCTATCTGTTTCAGTTTGTATTTCTTCTCACACCACAACTCATTTTTTGCAAACCCCTCTTTGTAATACAGGTCTGAATAATGAGAAAATCTGAATTTGGGAACAAAAACTTTAAAATATTTTTGTAGATTCATTTTTTTAAACTTCTTTCAGAATAGAACATCTTTAAAATTTTATAAGGAACATGTTTCATATAGGTTTCATAACGAAAAAACTTGAGATGAAAATTTTAAAAATACTGTATGTATAACTGGTTACGGTCAATATTAGTCCTTGCAAGCTAAAGTCTTTGTTATTGTTATTCTATTATTATTATTATTTAAAACATTTTGTGTGCTGCTTTTTTCGCGCGAGGCTTAATATATATATATATATATATATATATATATATATATATATATATACATATATATATATATAGGTATATATATATATATATTTATATAAATATATATATATAAATTTAAATAAGGGAGTGGTCACCAACAATGTGTATTTTTTAACATTATTTTATTATTCCGTGTCTTTGTTTTTCATTGAGAATTATGTTTAGATCATTGTAATAATGTTTTTAAATCATTGAAATTGTTTTTAACGCGTTTTAGACGTTCTATGGAGCGTCCGCTTCAGAAATTGTTTTCAAAATATGTTGGAGATGTAAAAATAGCATTTTCGTAGTTCATTTGAAATGTTTCCAAGAGGTGGGGACGTGTAAGTGTCTACTATTGATTATTTAATATGTTTCAAAACACGTACACACATGCAGTGGAAATTGCTTCAAAATAATGTTAATCTTCCAAACAGAAAATTATTTTTATTTACTTATACAGGAAAAAAAAAACTTTATAACAAGATTCACTCCTGAACAAAACAGAGCCTAATATCAACACAAAAAACATGCACATCCATATACATATACACACCAACACATTAATCAGAACCGACACATCAAAACACACAGTCTCGCGCGCATACAACCGCACACAGACATAACGCCCCTATATCTAATACAACACACTGAAAAATACCCACCCTACTTAACCCCGAAACCAACAACACTATGGAAACACCTAGAACCATAGTATAATATCTATTCCAACACCTCGTTCCCCCCTCAGTCAGTGGAGGAGAAATCTCCTATGACTGAGACAACTATCATCCCTTCTATCATCCCCCTTCCCATACCTAAACCCATCGAATCGGCCCCTT